>NC_053492.1:56354003-56654003 GCF_905171775.1 Rana temporaria
CAGGCGACTTTTTTGATGCCAAGGAGCTGATGGCCTGCTCAACTTCAGCCACTGAGATCTCCTCTACCAAAGAGTCAGGAAGGTCAGACCCCGCTTCCAGCGGGGTCTCATCAAGGAAGTTCCTGACTTTCTCCATGTCTAGAGGCCGCTTCTTCAGGAGGTCCGAAAAGTGGTCTCTGACGACACCCAAGATCCCTGATCTGGACCGGACCAGGGACCCTGAGGCATCCCTCAGGCCGTGTATGACCTTCGAACTCGCTGCCTCACCACAGCTCTTGTAGGGATCCGGGGAGATAAACTTCCCATAATCCCTCTCAAAAACCAGGGAGGCAAGACGGTCATACTGACACTCCTTCATCTGCGCCTTCAGACCGGATATCTGCTCTCGAGAGCCCCCAGAAGACACCAGGCAGTCAAGCTGCCTGCGCAGCCTCTGGTAGGCCTGGTACTTGGAAGCTGCCCTGTACCTCGAGATTTCCTGGAAAAACTCACCAGACCTTTTTTTAACTACTTCCCACCACTCAAGGCGGGAGCAGTTGCCCTCAAGGAGCGAGGTCTGGTCCAGGAAAAAGGCCTCGTAGGCTTCCCTGACCTCAGAGTCCTCAAGTAGCGACCCATTTAGGCGCCACAACCCCCTCCCTTTCTGAGGAGTGTCGGCGACATTCAGGGCCACAGATACCATACAGTGATCAGAGAACTCTACCGACTGCAGCTCAGGAGCCGAGCAGGCAGAGTCCCCCTTTAAAAAAAACCTGTCTAGTCTACTCTGACTTCTACCTCGGGTGTATGTGAAACCAGTGAGGTTGGGGAGGTGACGAACGTGCACATCCTCCAACCCGGCCTCCCTCACTACGCTATTTAAAAAAATGCTATCATATCCCAGAGGGTTGGTGGCACCTGCCCGGTCTTTGGGCCTAGTGACCATGTTAAAGTCGCCACCAAAGATCACCTGCTGGGACGTAAAAAGATAAGGCTTTACTGCCGTAAGAAGGCTCTTCCTCTCCCTCTTGGTCTGAGGTCCATAAAAATTAATGAGCCTGAGGAATTGCCCCCTCACGACAGCATCCACCACCAGGCATCTGCCAATCTCCACTTCAATCACTCGTCGGCAAGCCACCGAACCAGTTCTGAAAAGCACTGCAACTCCACTACAAGGCTCGGCCGCAAGAGACCAGAGGGAGGGCCCGCACCTCCACTCCCTCTTTGCTAGGTGCATCTCTGCCACAGATGCCAGCCAGGTCTCTTGCAAAAACAAAATGTCAGCTTCAACTCGGCTGAGAAAATCAAAGGCCATAAAACGAGCTCCTGTAGAACGAATGCTTGCGACATTAATGGTCGCAAGCCGTATTGGAGAGGGTACCGCCATCCTTAGTGATTGAATGGGTTACGTTCTCCTTCATACAAATAAACAAAGACTATATACATATTTACACCCCCTCCCCCTCGGAATCCGAGGAGGAGAGGACAACGAACGGATTCCCCAGGGACACCCCACTACGTGCCCCTGAGGAAACCACAACCTTACCAGGCTTCCCACCCCCAGGTTTTGCAGCCTTCCCCCTCTTCTTCTTATACTTCACCTTCTCCCACTCCTGCCACTTCCCTGAGGTGACAGTATCACCCCTCCCCTCAGATCCGCTGCTCGAGGCCTCCTTAGATCTTTTGAATGAGGCCCGAGCAGCTCTGGTCTCCATGGCAACTGGGCCAGAGGAGACCTCCCGTCCAGAAGGGGGGGGGACGGGAAGGGCAGGAGAGGAGCCAGAGACAGGGGGGGGACCAGACTTAACTGGGCGGGAAGAAGAAGAGGGGGAAGGGGGGGGATGAGAGACAGGAGGGGGGGGATGGGAAACAGGAGGGGGGGGACGGGATGAAGAAGGGGGGCAAGAGGGAGGGAGGGAAGAAGGAGGGGGGGGGGCGGGGGGAGGGGGCACGGGAACGAGGGGGGGGAGAGGAAAGGGGGATGGGGATAGGCCCTGCGACGAAAGGAGGGGAAGGCCCGGGCCCCGGATCCTCAGACCCGGGACCGTGAGGCCCTCCCAACTCCTCCCCACCGGCTGCACCCTCCGGAAAACCGGGGGCCTCCTGGCCAACCGAACCCGTGTCCCCCGGGGGGGGACCCCTCCGCCCACGCCCGCTCCGCCTTCTCTGAGGCAATGGGCCCGTTGGTCCCTCCGGAGCAGCATTTGGGGCTCCAGGTTCCCCAGCCCCCCGGCCATCACTCGCCGGGGGGCTTCAGCCGTTCCCGGCCCGGGAGGCCCTCCCCCTGAGGAAGGACCCCGATACGCTTTGGGGCACCTGCTGAAAGGGTGCCCCATCTCTCCGCAGAGGTTGCAGCATATCCGCCCACACGACTCGGACTGGTGGCCAAACTCATGGCAGCGACCGCATCTGACCACCGTACAGTCCGAGCTCATGTGGGTCGGACAGCCACACTTAAAGCAGCGACGGGGCTGTCCTGGGTAGAAGGCCAGGATCCGGTCCCTCCCTATGAAGGCGCTACCAGGGAGGTGGGCCACGCTGTTACCTTCCCGTTTAAGCCGGATCCTAGCCAACCAAGCCCCAGTCCAGACCCCGCGCTCATCGAGGTTCTTCCTCAGGGGGGTCTGCAATTGGCCATACCTCCCAAGCCAGGTGGCAATGTCCTCCGGAGGGAGCGACTCGTTCCTCACCAGGATGGTGACATTCTTGACCTCCTCCTGCCTGGAGATGGGCACGAGCCTGTACCTCCTCCATGGGTCAACGCCCCTCACCAGCCCATAGCTGGTGATAAAGCGTTCCATACACACGGGAGTGACAAAACTTATATCAAACTCCCGTGTGTTGGTGGGGTGGATGACAGCAAAAAGATCACCCACCCCAAAACCCATGGAGAGCACCAGGCCCACCACCTCACCTCGGGCGGGGCAGGGGTCTGGACCCTCGTACCTCAGCTGTACAACGTTCCTACGCCTTCTCTCTGGACCACCCGTACCCCTCGTCCACGCCGACCCCTGCGTCCTTTCCTGGTCTGCAGGGGGGGCGCGGAAATTCTGGGCTCCAAAACGGCTGTACAGGTGGTCCAGAGGGGCACGAGAGCCAGCCACCTGGGCAAAAGAGCGTCCCCCCCTCAGGGCGGACAAAAGGTTGGTCTCAGGAGACCCCTGAAAAATATTTTCCGGAAGTGGGGCACCCCCCTCAGCACCCCCAGAAGTGGGGGGGGGCGGGGGGGCCCCCGCTCCTGCCGATGGGGTCGCACCCACCCCTGCTGACACACCTACCCCTACTGACCCCCCCTGACTCACCACCCTTGGTCTCACCACAGGCCCCTCCCCCCCGGGGCCCGCAACAGAGGGGGGCACATCCCCCAACAAACTCCCCCATTCTGCCGGCCACCCCGACCCCTCCAAAATCCCCTCCGCCCCCTGAGACTCAACCCGCACTGGGGGGGTGTCCCCCTGGGACCCCTCCAGCCCGCGGATGTAATCATAAGCTGGGCAATCATCCGGGAGGGGTCCCGCCTGACACTCCCCCCACCCCTCCTGGCCCTCCTGGGCTGCAGGCGGACCTGATGTGTCCATAGGGACCTGGGGGGTAGATGTTGCATTACCGTCTATGATGTTACCATCCATGGGCTGGGGGCATCCGGGGGCATCCGCAACAAAGTCCAGAACTGGTTGCCCCTCTACCCCCAGCCCCTCCCCCTCCAGGTCCCCGCTTGGTCCGCCAGTGCTGGTGACAACATCCGCAATTTCGTGGCCGGCCACTTCCGGTCCCCGGGTGACCACTTCCGGTCCGGGGATGATCACTTCCGGTTCCCGGGGACCCACTTCCGGTCCGCGGCCGGCCACTTCCGGTTTTCGGGCGGCCACTTCCGGGTCCCAATTGGTGGATGGAGGCAGGCCACATCCCTCTTCCCTGAAAAGGGGTTGGCTCCCACTGGGGAATGTGGCCTCAGCCACTCCTCCCCCAACAGCCGGCGCCATCTTGGCCATGCTGCAAACAGAGTCTTTTCTTGTTGTTTTTGACCTCACTTCACTGCTATGCACCCGACTCTCACCCGATGTCTTAGCAGCCGCAGGAGCAGTCACTGGCGTTGATACTGCCAGATCATCCTGCTCTACTGCAGGCTGAGGGGTCATTGAGCCAGGCACACAGCAGGCTTCCACAGCAGCAGCATGGCCATCTTGTGGGAGCCTGGGTATGCTCACTTGCAGACTCCGGGGGGGACCCCCCGGCAGCACCTGGGCCCTGCGGCCTCCTGGGTCATTGGGCTCCCCCGATTTAGCCGACCCCCCAGACCCTTTAACGGCCCGAGGGATCGACTCCCGGGAACCCTCACCAGGTTTTATGACCTTACTGGGCCCTGCACCACCGGAGCTTGCCCCCCCCCCACTACACCCAGGCCCCCCTAACCTTCCAAGCTGTTTGGGGGTTAGGGACCCTGACCGCCCGCTCCTCCTCCTCACTGCCTGACTCCCGTCGTCGTTGGCCTGCTGGAGAGTCTTCCCGAGCTCTTGTAGAAAGCTCACCTCTCCAGCCCCACGATTAAAGAAACCGCCCAGGTACTCCCACAGCTCCTTCACCTCTAGCCTCAGGGTGTTGATAGGACCCCTGAACTCCGGCCTCCTATTTCTGGAGCACCTGTCCCTCCTATCCCTCAGGCCTGCTAACTCTGACATTTTCTCCAGGCAGGCCTGAGAGATCTTAATCAGCAGGGACTTAACTCTGTCCCGTCTCTTCCCAGCTTTAGCCTCTGTCTCACCTGGCAACAAGATGGTCCAATCCAGGAGACTTTCCTGGGTCCCCAGGAAGAGACGGTCCTCCCTGCTGATGTCGGTGGTGGTCTGGCTGGAGGACAGGTGCTGCTGGGACCTCCGAAGGCCGGATGCGGGGCCCTCCCCTGGGCTGAGGGAGGCCATCCCTCCCCTCTTCCGGGGCCAGGGGCTGGGGCCTGAGCTGGAGCCTGGGCTGGGGCTGGAGGCTGGAACAGGTGGCTGGTCTTCTGGTTCTCTGGAGCTCAGGACTGGAGGTGTTCACTCCTCTCCAGCAGAGCACAGACTGAGCTCAGTGGGAGGAGCTGGAATTACCGCGGCTGCTGGCACCAGACTTGCCCTCCAATAGATCCTCGTTAAAGGATTTAAAGTGTACTCATTCCAATTACAGGGCCTCGAAAGAGTCCTGTATTGTTATTTTTCGTCACTACCTCCCCGAGTCGGGAGTGGGTAATTTGCGCGCCTGCTGCCTTCCTTGGATGTGGTAGCCGTTTCTCAGGCTCCCTCTCCGGAATCGAACCCTGATTCCCCGTTACCCGTGGTCACCATGGTAGGCGCAGAAAGTACCATCGAAAGTTGATAGGGCAGACATCCGAATGTATCGTCGCCGTCACGAATCTACCAGTCTTCCCACCATGCCTCTGGGAGTCATGCTTATATCTGTCAGTCTTGCAAACCCTCAAAGGACAACACAACAGCTGGAAAACCACAGTTGCCCACTCCTGCTCTGAAGTTTTTGCCTTCTTAGACCCCTTTCACACTGGCACCGCTCCGCGTCAGCGGTAGAGCACTGTTAGTTTTAGCGACACTTTTCGGCCGCTAGTGGGGCGCTTTTAACCCTTGCTAGCGTCCAAACAAAGGATTAAATGTGCCCGAAAAGCCCCGCTGCCAAAGCTTTTTGCAGGCGCTTCGGCAGCAGTGCCCATTCATTTTAGTGGACAAGAGCTGTGGAGGAGCCGTGAATACACTGCTCTTAAACCGATCCAAAGATGCTGCTTGCAGGACTTTTTCCAACATCCTGCAAGCGCACTGCTTCAGTGTGAAAGCATTCGTGGTCTCCCACTGGGGCTGCAGGGGAGAAGTTTTTCAGGTGCCTGAAAAATGCCTCGGTGTGAAAGGGGTCTTACTGCTGCCCATGTGATGCGTACAATGAACCTTGCAGCACTCGGCTCCATCAGATGACTTCAGATTGCTCTGAAGATCAGTCAGCAGTATGGGATTGTAGAGGTGGAAGGTTTTGGCTAGATGAGGTGCGGGGTACTGATCTACAGCATCAGAAAGTAATCAATAAACTCCTTATCTGTCTAATATACCAATGATTTGTGTCATTGTGCTCTGCACTGCCCCAAATTATTTGGGGGGGGGGATATGTGAGAACACGCAAGGCAAAGAGACAAGTTCTTACATCATTATAGGGACAGATACATGATCTTGGACACATACAGACTGTGTCAGGAGGGCGAAAAATTTGGGCGACCTACTTATCCAATCTAAATACATAAAACAATCCAACAAATCATGGCTATCAGAATATCCCCAGACTAAAGGGATGTTCCCATGTTCAAAGTGCCAGATATGCCCCTTTGTGGACAGAACGAAAACCTTCCAAGATGCAAAGGGACAAAGTGAATCTATGTAGGGAAAACAAAGAGACAATTACGGATAAGGATCGGAGAATATCTCCGGGACATTAAAAAAGAGGTGAAAGTGATAAGCAAAAAAGATGGCGATCTGGACAAACAATATGAAAGTCCAGTTGCTAAACACTTCAAGGAAGTCCATCAGGGGAAACCTGATGGTCTACGAGTAAAGGGCATCTATGTTCTGAGACTGCCAGCCCGATGGGGAGACTTCGACAAGATCCTCCTACAGAAGGAAAAATGGTGGATATACACCTTAAAATCGTTGGCACCCCTAGGCATGAACATTGAGATGAGCATGCAATCCTTCTTAGAGTGAGGTTTTTTGCCACTTAAGTGATTTGCAGTCCCTTTTGCTCCATGTCACCATCCACATTGTCCCTGGCTATCCCTATTTTCCATCAGTAGGTAACTTACTCAACTAAGCATCCTCCACCCTAAATTTGCTGATCCACGCAATCCCCTTACAGATGGTGACTCTTTCCATACTGTTATTGTACATATTGCATATAATTTTCAAGCTCTCATATTAGGCTCCTTTAGCGATTTAATTGATGCATATATTATGCATTACTCTTACGTATATATATCCCTGGGAACCATTTATTGTGTCCGCTTGGCACTGGGAATCTGTATTATCCAAGTGCACAACCAGACACCCTTGTAAAGGAATTTATGCCCGCAATCACATCGAAAGATCATATATACACCATTTCTACAATGTTTATTTATTTTATCACTCCTTAAAACTTCATAAAGTTTGTTCCTGACCCTCCTCTCGGGCCGGTACAGAGAAACCATCACATCTACAAGCATTTTTGTTCTCTGCAAATCTCCTACACTCTGCACATATCTGCATATTAGTCTTTGTCCCTTGTCTTAAATGTCAATATGTCCAGCTACCTAAAGGGTTTATTATTGCTCATTATAGTCTTGATGATCTAATTGGACCGCTCTTTATTTGATGGACCTCTAACTCAAAATACATTTGGACACGATTCGACATGGGACATAATAATGTTATTGGGATGCTGAAACTCCTAGCGCTCAGAAAATAACACGAACATATCACAGAGAATTTAACTCCAAGATGAACTCTCTTAATTGTATTATAATTAGAGGAGCAGGGGGCGTGCATCGATGGAATATAAAAAGAGCGCTGCACGGCCCCCCCCCTCCAACGTCCAGACGAAGCTACGTAATTGAGATTGCGAAACGCATTGACGTCATGGTCCTTGGACGCCTACACGTGCATCTGACACGCGCACGCAGGAACACAACTCTGTAACCCCGTAACTCTCCAACAGCGGGTCAATGATTACGGACACCTCTCGGCAGAACACTCCTAAACAGAAGTGATACACGGTGACATACGTGGAAACAACAAAGTGGTGAGTACCGGACCCTCACTCAACAGCAGTGGATGAGCAAGCTCCAGTCCCACTGAAGACTTCAGAGGGTAAGAAGTATCAGTCCTCACTATATCATTCAAAGGACACTGCCAATCCAATACCCAGGGTTGATATAAAGTATATCCTTTATCAGAGTGGCCACTCACGGGCAATTAAGCCCCAAGACTTTATCTTCACAATCATTGTGTGGTCACACTTGAGCCTTGCTCCAGCTTATCCCAGCCATCCGGTTTGTGCATTTACAAATTAGCACACGAGAGACTATCTGATAATGATCATAGAATAATCTACTATGACTGTCCTATGTCAATGGTCCTTTGTAGCAGCCCACTTGGTATTTACAGCATACTGATATGTGCTGATAGGAACTCTTATATGCATATAACCAATACAATCTCTCTTGAACCGGTAATTTCTTTTTTAGCTATTTCCCCGCGGGGACACATCTGTTAATCTGTTCCCATTGATTATAATTTACATAAATTTTTGTAATACTGTTTACAATCGTATTCAATTGGCCAATCCATTGGGAACAGTGACATATGTGGTTTGAAGGCGTCCGGACCGTTCTGTATATATGTTTTATGTTTGTATTTGTTTTTTGTGTTATATGTTAATTGCACCTAGTACTCCCATACAGGTGCCTACTGTCTGTGCATCTATAACCAAGACCTAAACACACCAGTAATTGTACTTTGATACTGCTTTTATTGGATGTAACAACTTAATCTATTAAATATATTTTTTTCATTAACCCCTTGGATCTGTACATTGTCCATCACCACCTATAGTAGCCCCTTTTTTTTCTGGGCGGAATTCACCTCTTGTGGATCCATACCAGAAAACCTTTTGTTTTTCAGACTGTGTCAGGAGCCATGCATCTATCCCTATGCCCATGTAAATGCATGGGTGCCGCTCTGTATGTCAGCCTTTTGTTGATTTTTAACAGGTGGCTGCCCATGACTGTACGGAGCACCAGTGCCTCCTTCCTTTATAAATACTGCCCTTCTGAAGGTTGTATGGGTCTTTGCTCCTGTGTAAACGAGCCCTAAAAGCACTTTAAAGGTAACCCTAATTCATCTCTGTCTGTGCAAGTATTGTGAAAAAATGAACTCAAAATTCACAACACAGGCCGAGTAGATTCCCGGCGGGATGCAGCCCTGCAATGTATACACAGCGGGTGTTTCTAAGCTGTTGGAAACAGACTGATACAGAATCTAGAGTGTTTGTGACCTTTCAGGATCTTTGTGAGTGTATATCCACATTAAAAGTATCTAAAGGGGTAAGCAATGGCTTCTGCATGTGCACCCTGTGTGCTGTGGGGGCACACGTGCGGGTGTGCTCTTGAGCTCCACTGTGTGCATCCATAGAGACACACAGTGCGGCTCAGCCATCAGCTTTGCGGTCATATGACCTCATAGAAAAACTTAACAAAGTATTTACATTTATGCAGTGGCTATATTGTGGCACTTTGCTTAGGGGTGGCTGGTGTCCAATGGTGCCAAATAAACTTTTAATTTAACCTACTCGCATATTCCACTATATTAACCATCCCTCTATAAAGTTATTCGTATGTTGTGTCTATTAAGGATTAGATTCAGTAAACATAAAGGGCCAGATTCATGTAGAAATCCGGCGGCGTAACGTACCCATTTACGTTACACCGCCGCAAGTTTTCAGCGTAAGTGCTTGATTCACAAAGCACTTGCCTGTAAACTTGCGGCGGCGTAGCGTAAAGCCGTCCGGCGCAAGCCCGCTTAATTCAAATGGGGCGTGTACCATTTAAATTAGGCGCGTTCCTGCGCCGAACGTACTGCGCATGCTCCGTTTTGAAATTTCCCGCCGTGCTTTGCGCGAACTGACGTCGCCCCAACGTAATGTTTTGAACGTCGACGTGCGTTACGTCCTTTCGTATTCCCGGACGACTGACGCAAAAAAAAAAAAAAATTTGAAATTCGACGCGGGAACGACGGCCATACTTTAACATGGGCTGTCTATTTTTACACCACTTAAATAGCAGCCGTAACTTTGCGACGGGAAAAGCCGACTAGCGACGACGTAAGAGAATGCGACGAACGCGCGTACCTTCGTGGATCGCCGTAAACAGCTAATTTGCATACCCGAGGCGGAAAACGACGCAAACTCCACCCAGCGGGCGCCGAAGTATCGCATCCTAAGATCCGAAGGCGTACGAAGCCGTACGCCTGTCGGATCTTAGCCAAATGCCGTCGTATCTTTGTGAATTCAAAATAAAGATACGACGTGGCAAATTTGAAAGTATCAGCAGATACTCCGGCGTACTTTTTCTGTGAATCTGGCCCAAATGTAGTATTTGTATTTGTGATGAGTACCTCCTAGGTAACTGTGCAAATAAATTACCCTGTTGGATGAAAGATCCCAAATTACCAGTACTTTAGAGCAGTGGTCATCAACCCTGTCCTCAGGGCCCACGAACAGGCCAGATAGTATGTATTACCATGGGGAGATGCAGACTAGAATTCTGCAATCACTGAGCAGCAAATGATATCACTTGTGATTTATTTCAGTTATCTTGCAAAACTGGCCTGTTAGTGGGTCCTGAGGACAGGGTTGATGACCACTACTTTAGAGGATACACTAATATACGTATAACAAGTGTGTAAATTTATAAATTTTCTGACATAAGACTAAAAATAAAAAAAACTCAAATAAGTGATCGATCCAAGACACCAATGTTAACAAGGACTACAAAAATGCGCAAAGTAAGCAAATAGATAAATTCGTATAGCAATAAGAAAATAAATATATATTAATTTTAGCACCAGTGATTTACATGCACAATCCAGTAGGGTCATCGTAGAAGTGATATACATTTTCTTATTGCTATATGAATTTATCTATCACTTCTACGATGACCCTACTGGATAGTGCATCTAAATCACTGGTGCTAAAATGTACCGTATATATATTTTCTTATTGCTATATGAATATATGAAAACATTTACAAAGTAAGCAAATAAATGGATGAATTCATATAGCAATAAGAAAATATATATTAATTTTAGCACCTGTGATTTAGATGCACTACCCAGTAGGGCCCTCGAAGAATTTATATATATATATATATATATATATATATATATATATATATATATATATATATATATATATATATATATATATATATATATATATATATATATATATATATATATTCTTATTGCTTTATGAATTTTATCAATTCTTCGATGGCTTTACTGGGTAGTGCATCCAAATCACAGGTGCTAAAATTGATAAATGGAAAAATTCATATAGCAATAAGAAAATATATATTAATTTTAGCACCTGTATTTTTAGATGCACTACTCAGTAGGGTAATCGAAGAATTGATAAATTCATAAAGCATTAAGGGCCAGATTCACAGTAGAAATACGCCGGCGTATCTACTGATACTCCGGCGTATTTTCAAATTTGCTGCGTCGTATCTTTAGTTTGAATTCTCAAACCAAGATACGACGGCTTTAGGCTTCAATCCGACAGGCGTACGGCTTCGTACGCCTTCGGATCGTAGGTGTAATACTTTGGCGCCCGCTGGGTGGAGTTTGCGTCGTTTTCCACGTCGGGTATGCTAATTGGCTGTTTACGGCGATCCACGAAGGTACGCGCGTTCGTCGCATTCTTTTACGTCGTCGCTAGTCGGCTTTTCCCAGCGGATAGTTACGGCTGCTATTTCATGGCTTATATTTAGACTGCCCATGTTTAAAGTATGGGCGTCGTTCCCGCGTCAAATTTTTTTTTTTTTGTAAGTCGTCCGTGAATAGGAATGGAAGTAACGCTCGTCGCCGTTCAAAAGATTACGTCGGTGCGACGTCATTTCGCGCAAAGCACGGCGGGAAATTTCAAAACGGAGCATGCGCAGTACGTTCGGCGCGGGAATGCGCCTAATTTAAATGATACACATCCCATTTGAATTAGGCGGGCTTGCGCCGGACGCATTTACGCTACGCCGCCGCAAGTTTACAGGCAAGTGCTTTGTGAATCAAGCACTTGCGCTTAAAACTTGCGGCGGTGTAATGTAAATAAGATACGTTAGACCGCCACAAATGTACCTGAATCTGGCCCTAAGAATCTATATCAATTCTTCGATGACCCTACTGAGTAGTGCATTTAAATCGCAGGTGCTAAAATGTGTATATATATTTTCTCATTGCTAGATGGATTTATCCATTTATTTGCTTACTTTGCACATTTTGTCATATTCGTATAGCAAAAAGAAAATCTATTATCAATTATATCAAATACCGTATATACTCGAGTATAAGCCGACCCGAATATAAACCGAGGCACCTAATTTTACCACAAAAAACATGGGAAAACGTATTGACTCGAGTATAAGCCTAGGGTGTCCATCTGCATGCCTCACCGTGCCTCACTTTGCCTCACTGTGCCCATGCCTCACTGTGTGACTGACGTTTAACATTGGAGTCTATGGAAGGGGTGCCTAGCTTTGAAAAATCGGTGCTCCCCCGCCGTAGGTCCCCCCGACAACAAATTCTGCACACTTGTAGAGGAAGAGTGGGGCTACATGAGTGCCAAGTTTGGTACAGGGTCCCCAAAGTCTGGGAGATCAGGCGCAAAAAGGTGACTCAAGTATAAGCCGAGGGGGGCATTTTCAGCTTATACTCGAGTATATACGGTATATAAATTTTGGCACCAGTGATTTAGGTGCACTACCCAGTAGGGTCATCGTAGAATTGATAGATAAATTCATATAGCAATAAGAAAATATATATATATATATATATATATATATATATATATATATATATATTTGCTTACTTTACACATTTTGATTATTTTTTAGTCCTTGTTAACACTGGTGTCTGGGATCTTTACAACCCCTTTAAATGGTGGATCTCTGAATAAATAATCCTCTGCATTGCTGAATCTAAAAACAATGTAGAGCAGGGTTCTCCAAACCTTCTAAACAAAGGACCAGGTACCTGTCATTCAGACTCTAGGTAGTTGGACTGTGACCATTGGGAGTAGAAATTGTCCTGGCATCAGTGGGAGTGAACAATTTATCTTTAGTATTAGGCTGCTTTCACATTGGTATTACCGGGTTTCCCATTGATTTCAATGGGAAGGCGCGGTATAGGAGCGGTGAACACACCGCTCCTATACCGCAGTAAAGATGCGGCTAGCAGGACTTTTGGAGCGATCCTGCTAGCGCACCGCTTCAGTGTGAAAGCCTTCGGGCTTTCACATTGAACACTACAGGGCAGGTTTTTTTCATGCGGTATAGCAGCGCTATTTTTAGTGCTGTACCGCATGAAAAACGCCTCAATGTGAAAGGGGCCTTAGGGGGAGGAAAAGTGCTCCATTGTGGGAGAAATAGTGCCCCATCCTTGGTCTCAGTTTGGGTAAAAGTGCTCCATTGGGGTGGCATCAGTAGGAGAAATAGTGCCCCACTGTGTCCTAAGGCCCAGATCAAGGAAAGCAAAAGCCGGGACCACGGCCACATTTTGAAGACCACAAATGTAGATAAATCAACTTGATGTGTCAGATGACATGCAAGTAACAATGTCAGTAACTGGACCTCCATTTTTTTTTTTTTTATCTTGATCAAACAAAACCTGAAAATCTGTGTAGATCTAGCTTGCTTGCACATTTGTGTTACATTTTTATATAAATAAAATAAAATCCTTATGATTATCGTTTAGCTTGTCTGGGCAAAGTAATCATGACATTGACATCTTCTGAAGTCATACTGATACTTGATAGGACTGGTGATAATGATTGACTTGTCTGGTGACGGGAATATGAGGACATTCTGGGCAATTCATTGGAGGGGGGGCTGTAACTGGAAGAAGCTTAGGAGCCCCAGCTGTCATGTGAAACTTTAATAGAAAAGTAGTGCAAGCGGTTAAGTATACATGAGACGGCTTTTACTACCTGTTGTGATTGTCCTGTCTTTTGTTTAGGTCAAAGCCAGCAGAGACAGTGCTGCTGCGGAGCGGTGTCTAAACGCCATAACAGAATGTGCTTCTACAGGAAAGGGCAACCTTCTGGGGCTTGCGGTTGATGCGGCTCGTGCAAGGTATTGTACGCTTACTGCATACTTTCTCTGTTTGTGTTTATTCCTACTCAAGTGCACTTTTTCTTAACCACTTGCCGACCAGCTCACGTACATTTACTGCAGCAGGATGGCTCTCCTGCGCAAACCGACATACCTGAACGCCAATTTGTGCAAGGAGGATAGCGACACACTCCCGTCCGCGGGTCCCGCTGACACAATGTCCGCCGGATTCAGATACAAGATACGACGGCGTATCTCCTGATACGCCGTCGTATCTATGCGCCTGATTCCTAGAAGGAAGCACCCCTTACGCAAGCTACGTAAAAATTTCAAAACTTGGCACGGGAACGACGGCCATACTTAACATAGGATACGCTGCACATACCCCTCATATAGCAGGGGTAACTTTACACCAGAAAAAGCCGAAAGCAAACGACGTAAAAAAAAAAAGCCGGGCGGTCGTTCATTTCTGAATCGACGTAAATAGTAATTTGCATATTCCTCGCGTAAACAAATGGAAGCGCCACCTAGCGGCCAGCCTGAAAATGCAGCCTAAGATACGACGGTGTTAGACACTTACACCTGTCGGATCTTAGGGATATCTATGCGTAACTGATTCTCTGAATCAGGCGCATAGATACGACCGAGCGCACTCAGAGATACAACTGCGTATCAGGAGATACAGGAGGACAGAAAGCCCCCTGTACCACTGCTGGAATACAATGCTCTATACTGTATGTAGCTGATGCTAGACATAGTATATACAGCACTGACAGCACTGCATCCATTAGTAAAGGAAATGGTTAGTTTGGGGCAGCTTGATCCAAAGTGATTATTATTCTGGCGTTGGGCTTCACTGAAAGGACCATCTGCCCAGAGAGGTATTTGTTCCATTCATTTCTATAGGCTGGATGCTGCAGATGTGTAATACACATGTACCTAGCTTGATTTCTGAACAGATCTCCTCCCAGTAGTGACCCCTCATTCCCTCTGCTTCCCCTCCCAGTAGTGACCCCTCAGCTCACTCTTCTCCCCCTTCCAGTAGTGACCCCTCAGCTCACTCTGTTTCTCCTCACAGTAGTGGCTTCTCAGCTCACTGTTTCTCCTCCCAGTAGTGTCTCCTCAGCTGTCTCTACTCTAGGGTGACCAGACATCCCCAGTTTCAGGGGACAGTCCCCTGATTGAGGACACTGTCCCCGGACCAAGTCTGTCCCTGGTTTTGTCCCCAGATTGGATTTAATAGGGGGCAGGGGCAATTTCAAAGACAGTCAGTGCAGAATAAAAAATAAATAAATTGAATTGCACCCCCGCTCCGCCGTGCCTACTAGCATAGGGGGGTTGTATGTTTCCCATTATCTGTGCCCCTTTCTGATGATCATGTGCTGGTCGGAGCGGAGGGAATATTTCAGCTTCGCTCGCATGTTCTTCTGCCTTGGCTCAAATCCTGGCCAGCCACCTGCCTATCTCCTTGCCTTCCTCCGCTCCCCATCCAGTAGTAGCCGAGGCCCGGAGAGTAAGATTTGAGAGGCTGTGAGGCGAGCGGCGACGGGCAGAGAGTCACTGATTGTTACCATTACTAGTAAAGAAAAAATATGTCCTCGGATTTCATTAAAAAAATCTGGTCACCTCACAGTAGTGGCTTCTCAGCTCACTCTACCTCCTCCCAGTAGTGACCCCCCAGTTCCCTCCTGTTTCTCCTCCCAGTAGTGTCTCCTCAGCTGAATCTACCCCCCCCCCTCCGAGTAGAGACTTCTCAGCTGACTCTATTCTCCCTCCCAGCAGTTTCTACTTGGCTCCCACTATTTCTCCTCCCAGTAGTATCTACTCAGCTCCCTCTATTTCTCCTCCCAGTAGGGTCTCCTCAGCTGACTCTACTCTCCCTCCCAGTAGTGTCTCCTCAGCTGACTCTACTCTCCCTCCCAGTAGTGTCTCCTCAGCTGACTCTACTCTCCCTCCCAGTAGTGTCTCCTCAGCTGACTCTACTCTCCCTCCCAGTAGTGTCTCCTCAGCTGACTTTACTCTCCCTCCCAGTAGTGTCTCCTCAGCTGACTCTACTCTCCCTCCCAGTAGTGTCTCTTCAGCTGACTCCACTCTCCCTCCCAGTAGTGTCTCCTCAGCTGACTCTACTCTCCCTCTCAGTAGTGTCTCCTCAGCTGACTCTACTTTCCCTCCCAGTAGTGTCTCCTCAGCTGACTCTACTCTCCCTCCCAGTAGTGTCTCCTCAGATGACTCTACTCTCCCTCCCAGTAGTGTCTCTTCAGCTGACTCCACTCTCCCTCCCAGCAGTTTCTCCTTGGCTCCCTCTATTTCTCCTCCCAGTAGTGTCTCTTCAGCTGACTCTACTCTCCCTCCCAGTAGTGTCTCCTCAGCTGACTCTACTCTCCCTCCCAGTAGTGTCTCCTCAGCTGACTCTACTCTCCCTCCCAGTAGTGTCTCCTCAGCTGACTCTACTCTCCCTCCCAGTAGTGTCTCCTTGGCTCTCTCTTTTTCCCCTCCCTGTAGTGACTCCTCAGCTTACTCTGTTTCTCTTCCTAGTAGTGACTCCTTGGCTCCCTCTTTTTCCCCTCCCTGTAGTGACTTCTCAGCTCACTCTGCTCCCTCTCCAACCTGTGGCTGAGCAGGAGGAGGTCTGGGAAGGGACAGCAGAGTGAGCTGAGCTGCTTCGTCATTACTGAGAAGTACTCGTGTGACTTTAGTGCTTCTGCTGTGAACTAGGAGGATGAATTGTTCCAGAGTGCCTGCAGCTGTAAAGGTTTGTGAAGTCTTGCTTCACACCTGTTTACTGTCTTTAAAGAATATGTAAATACTTTAAACGTCATAGCCTGGCCACAGGCTCACTGTAAGACGTCCCTAGCTGTAGCTTCTGTTGTTTCTCCAGATCCACAGGAGAACACATTCCAGTAGTGTAGAGGAGAGTCGGCATAATTTATAGGATATTCTGGATGCCAGTCAGTGTTTGAGCTTCTGGCTGCGCACAGCTGCTTCCATTTGTATTCATGCAGAATGGTGTTGGGGAAGTGCAGAGATAACAAAGTAGGAACGATTTCCTCTTCTCCAGTCTGGTGACCCTTGACATCGCTGTGATCACAGAGTAATTGGAATGACAGTGAATGGGCTTTATTGACTCTTCTGAGTGACTCGAGTGAACTGTATGTGATGTAACCACAGCTGTTAAGCAATGACAAACTGGCAGAGACGTGTGCCCTGATCCCATCTGCCACTGGAAATTTAATTTATTAAAATGTATTTATCAAAAAAGTACATACTGTACAAAGTATAAATCTGTAGCTTCCAAAGAGCTAACAGCGGTTTTAAAACCAAACCAAAAATATATTTAAGTGGGGAAAATGATGATTTGATCCCATGGAGATTTTGGAGAAGTTTGCCAACTTACAAAGAAATGAAGGGTCTATACTTTATCACAGATGTACAGTATAACCTTGGATTGCGAGCATAATTTATTCTGGAATCATTCTTGTAATCCAAAGTACTTGTATATCAAAGCAAATTTCCCCATAAGAAATAATGGAAACTCAAATGATTCATTCCACAACCATTTATTCATAAGTCCTTCAGTTTATAGTCCATATAAAAAGATTAAAGCAATGTGATTGTGTAACCATAAAATGTCCATTCAAAAATGGAAGCCTCCCCAAGGGGATTAGAAGCAAAATCCAACAGGAGCTACAGAGTATAAAAGAGAAAAGAGGCGCCTCTAAGTGTAGCAATATGCTTACATTTAATGAAGGTACAACATTTAGCAACTCACATGGGTTGATGATTAAAAGAGGCACATCTAATTATGCAGGTATCCGGGGTAAAGCTGTCCACATAGACCGTCATCCTGTCTTCACCGCTATAAGTCTGCAATCGTGACCGGGAAGACTACCCTGCCGTAGAGCGATCTGAAAGCGAGGCTTGAACCACTCGTGGAAGGGACAACATTAATGACCGTGTGGAGGATGGTCTATGTTTTACCCCGGATGCCTCCATACTTAGATATGCCTGTTTTAATCATCAACTGGCCTACTGGGAGATCGGGAGAATTCCCGGTAGGCTGCCTGTAAATTGGGTCCGTGTTCGGCGATGACGCTGTAACACGGTCCCGCCCCCCTAGATGGGCTCATGTGATAGGCTGAACACTGATTCTATCTCCTCCCCCCACCACACTCTCCAGCCCTCCTCCCCCTCCCACAGTTCTCTCTACCCCTGTTCTTTCTGCCCCCCCTGATCTCCCCATCCATCTCCAGCCACCATCCCAGTGTCCCCCCCCCCAGTGCGCTCCACGCCTGTTCTCCCCCCCCCCTCCAGTGCTCTCCACGCCTGTTCCCCCCCCCCAGTGCTCTCCACCCCTGTTCTCCCCCCCGTGCTCTCCACCCCTGTTCTCCCCCCCCCAGTGCTCTCCACCTCTGTTCTCCCCCCCCCCAGTGCTCTCCACCCCTGTCCCCCCCCCCCAGTGCTCTCCCCCCCCAGTCCTCTCCACCCCTGTTCTCCCCCCCCCCAGTCCTCTCCACCCCTGTCCCCCCCCCCAGTGCTCTCCCCCCCAGTGCACTCCACCCCTGTTCTCCCCCCCAGTCCTCTCCACCCCTGCCCCCCCAGTGCTCTCCCCCCCCCCAGTGCTCCCCCCCCCAGTGCACTCCACCCCTGTTCCCCTGCCCCCCCCCAGTGCTCTCCACCCCTGTTCAGCTCTTCACCCATGTTCTCCCCACCCCCCCAGTGCTCTCCACCCCTGTTCTCCCCACTCGCCAGTGCTCTCCACCCCTGTTGCCCCCCCCAGTGCTCCCCACCCCTGTTCTTTCTGGCGCCCCCAGTGCTCTCAAGCTCCACCCATCACTCTCCAGCCCCCCAGTGCTCTCCACCCCTGTTCTTTTTGGCTCCGCCTCCAGTGCTCTCAAGCTCCCCCCAGCACTCTCCGCTTCCTGCCCCTGTACTCTCCACTCCCCCCTGCATTTTGCCCCCACCCATGTGCTCTCCAACCCCGCCAGTGCTCTCCACCCCCCATAGTGCGCTCCAGCCCCCGTACTTTCCACCCCTGTTTTTTCTGGTGCTCTCAAGCTCCCCCCATTGCTCTCCACTCCCCCCTGCTCTTTGTACCCCCCAATGCTCTCCATACCCCGTGCCCTCCACCCATTTTCTTTATGCCCCCCAAGTGCTCTCAAGATCCCCCCTTAGTGCTCTCCAGCCCCCCCTCAGCATCCCATGCTCTCCTCCACCCCTGTTCTTTTTGGCTCCCCCCAGTGCTCTCAAGCCCCCCAGTGCTCTCCGCTCCCCACCTCTGTGATCTCCACCCCCCCTGCTCTTTGCCCCCACCCATGTGCTCTCCAACCCCGCCAGTGCTCTCCGCTCTCCCTTCTCTCCAGCTCCCACCCAGTGCTCTCACTTCCCCAGGATCAGAGGACAGGCTGACTGGGGGCAGAAAATGAGGACGTCTGAAGGTGCAGGTGGCCAGGGACCACTCCATCTAACAACAAACAGATCCTGTGGAAAGAGCACTGTCCCCATCCAAAACGAGAACAGATCCTGCATGCTGATGGCGATCACGGATATCCTGCTGGCATGGAAGGTACCGTACGGAGCATCAACAACACACCTTCCCACAGGCAGGGACTGCAGACTGGGACATGGGGCACAGGAGTGGCTGCATTTGATGGGCACAGTGAGACTGCATTTGATGGGCACAGTGAGGCTGCATTTGATGGGCACAGTGAGGCTGCATTTGATGGGCACAGTGGGGCTGCATTTGATGAGCACAGCGAGGCTGCATTTGATGAGCACAGCGAGGCTGCATTTGATGAGCACAGCGAGGCTGCATTTGATGGGCACAGTGAGGCTGCATTTGATGGGCACAGTGAGGCTGCATTTGATGGACACTGATGAGGCTGCATTGAGTCTGAGGGGGGGGTCACTAATGTAAGGGGTAAGTGAATACGATAATGTAAGGGGGCACTGATAAAAAGGTTCCCCCTCATATCAGTAACCCACTACCCTTACCGTATTCTTTCTGCAGAAGGTGGTCGCCCCCCCACATTCTGAGTTCCTGGGGTCCCCCTTGATGATTGACTTTTACCACTTTTACCTGGAATTTGCATTAATAGATATAAAGCCATATGTGCTTTCATATCTGTATATGTGTGTATATATGTATGTATGTATGTATGTGTGTGTATGTATATATATATATATATATATATATATATATATATATATATATATATATATATATATATATATATATATATATATATATATATATATATATATATATATATATATATATATATATATAGTGAGGAAAATAAGTATTTGAACACCCTGCTATTTTGCAAGTTCTCCCACTTGGAAATCATGGAGGGGTCTGAAATTGTCATCGTAGGTGCATGTCCACTGTGAGAGACATAATCAAAAAAAATTCCAGAAATCACAATTTATGATTTTTTAACTATTTATTTGTATGATACAGCTGCAAATAAGTATTTGAACACCTGTCTATCAGCTAGAATTCTGACCCTCAAAGACCTGTTAGTCTGCCTTTAAAATGTCCACCTCCACTCCATTTATTATCCTAAATTAGATGCACCTGTTTGAGGTCATTAGCTGCATAAAGACACCTGTCCACCCCATACAATCAGTAAGAATCCAACTACTAACATGGCCAAGACCAAAGAGCTGTCCAAAGACACCAGAGACAAAATTGTACACCTCTACAAGGCTGGAAAGGGCTACGGGGAAATTGCCAAGCAGCTTGGTGAAAAAAGGTCCACTGTTGGAGCAATCATTAGAAAATGGAAGAAGCTAAACATGACTGTCAATCTCCCTAAGACTGGGGCTCCATGCAAAATCTCACCTCGTGGTGTCTCAATGATCCTAAGAAAGGTGAGAAATCAGCCCAGGACTACACGGGAGGAGCTGATCAATGACCTGAAAAGAGCTGGGACCACCGTTACTGTTGGTAATACACTAAGACGTCATGGTTTGAAATCATGCATGGCACGGAAGGTTCCCCTGCTTAAACCAGCACATGTCAAGGCCCGTCTTAAGTTTGCCAATGACCATTTGGATGATCCAGAGGAGTCATGGGAGAAAGTCATGTGGTCAGATGAGACCAAAATAGAACTTTTTGGTCATAATTCCACTAACCGTGTTTGGAGGAAGAAGAATGATGAGTACCATCCCAAGAACACCATCCCTACTGTGAAGCATGGGGGTGGTAGCATCATGCTTTGGGGGTGTTTTTCTGCACATGGGACAGGGCGACTGCACTGTATTAAGGAGAGGATGACCGGGGCCATGTATTGCGAGATTTTGGGCAACAACCTCCTTCCCTGAGTTAGAGCTTTGAAGATGGGTCGAGGCTGGGTCTTCCAACATGACAATGACCCGAAGCACACAGCCAGGATAACCAAGGAGTGGCTCTGTAAGAAGCATATCAAGGTTCTGGCGTGGCCTAGCCAGTCTCCAGACCTAAACCCAATAGAAAATCTTTGGAGGGAGCTCAAACTCTGTGTTTCTCAGCGACAGCCCAGAAACCTGACTGATCTAGAGAAGATCTGTGTGGAGGAGTGGGCCAAAATCCCTCCTCCAGTGTGTGCAAACCTGGTGAAAAACTACAAGAAAGGTTTGACCTCTGTAATTGCAAACACAGGCTACTGTACCAAATATTAACATTGATTTTCTCAGGTGTTCAAATACTTATTTGCAGCTGTATCATACAAATAAATAGTTAAAAAAATCATACATTGTGATTTCTGGATTTTTTTTTTTTTGATTATGTCTCTCACAGTGGACATGCACCTACGATAACAATTTCAGACCCCTCCATGATTTCCAAGTGGCAGAACTTGCAAAATAGCAGGGTGTTCAAATACTTATTTTCATCACTGTTTGTATGTATGTATGTGTGTGTGTGTGTGTGTGTGTGTATATATATATATATATATATAATATAATTACATTCTTCAAATGTGCTTTAAAATGTATGGTATTCCCTTTTATGAACAAGAAAATAATGACTCTATGCTGTTACGCTGGTATAATAATGCTGTGGGGCTGGTATGAATTTTTTTTCCAGGGCTGGTTTTTATTCCCATTCCGGCCCTGATCATCAACCATATGAGTTTCTATATGTTGTACCTTCATTAAATGTAACCATATTGCTACACTTAGGGGCACCTCTCTTCTATTTTATACTCAGTTGTGACATGACGCTACTCTTATATCAAGACACCACTTGTTTATCAAGTCAAAATTTATTAAAACATTTTGCTTGTCTTGCAAAACGCTCTCAAACCAAGTTACTCTCAAACCAAGGTTTTACTGTATTTTAAATGATAGAGACAAAATATCTACCGAATAATCCAGAAAAAATGCGATACAAATGTTATAAATTGAGTTGCAGTTCAGTGAGTAAAATCAGTATTTGATTCCCAAGCAAAAAATGACTTGGAACTTGATGGAGAAACCCTTGTTGGCAAGCACAGAGGTAAGATGTTTTTTTGTAGTTGGTTACCAGGTTTGCACACATATCAGGAGGGATTTTGGTCCACTCTTCTTTACAGATCTTCTCTAAATCCTTAAGGTTTCTTGGCAACTCAAAGTTTCAGCTCCCTCCATAAATGTTCTATAGGATTAAGGTCTGGAGACTCCATGACCTTAATGTGCTTCTTCTTGAGCCACTCCTTTGTTGCCTTGGCGGTATGTTTTGGGTCATTGTCATGCTAGAGAACCCATCCACAACCCATCTTTAGTGGTCTGGCTGAGTGACGAAGGTTCTCATCCAAGATTTTACAATACATTACCCCGTCCATTGGCCCCTCAGTGTGGCAAAGTCGGCCTGTACCTTTAGCAGAGAAACTGCCCCAAAGCATAATGTTCCACATCCGTGCTTGACTATAGGGATGGTGTTCTTGGTATCATAGTCGGCATTCTTCTTCCTCCAAACACAGTGAGTCGTGTTAATGCCAAAGAGCTCAATTTTTTAGAGAAACGTATTTATCAACACAGAGGTAAATGGGGCAAATATGATAAATTATGGTCCCCCAGGTTAGATGTACCGGGCCTAGCCCCAGTAGATCTTGTTTTGGACTGTATCTTTTAACAATTGACAGGCCACCTACAAAGTTATGTAGCGATCCCGTAGTCATGGTTATACAGCAGTACCTTATGATGTTTTATATGGCATTATTTGAAGGTATAGATAAGAGGCACATCAATACTTGTAATGTGGTGTACAATGTTTTGATTTCTTTTACTTTAATATCTACAGGCTCTAAATACTTATTTTGCTCTGCAATATGTATGTTTTATTTCTTATGCTCAATAAAAATGTTTTGTTTGAGGATTTTTTTTTAAAAAAAAGCTAAATTTTGGTATCATCTGAGCACTTTCTCCCAATCCTTCTCTAAATCATTTAGATGTTCATTGGCAAACTTAAAATGGAGGTTCACCCAAAAACTTAATTTTTAACATTAGATTGACGCTCATTTTGTCTAGGGGAATCGGGTGTTTTTTTTTTAAATCGACGCAGTACTTACCGTTTTAGAGATAGATCTTCTCCACCGCTTCCGGATATGGGCTGCAGGACTGGGCGTTCCTATTTGATTGACAGGCTTCCAACGGTCGCATACATCGCGTCACGATTTTCCGAAAGTAGCCGAACGTCGGTGCGCAGGCGCCATTTAGAGCCGCACCGACGTTCGGCTTCTTTCGGCTACTCGTGACGTGATGTTATGCGACCGTCGGAAGCCTGTCAATCAAATAGGAACGCCCAGTCCCGAAGACCATACCCGGAAGCGGTGGAGAAAATCTATCTCTAAAATGGTAAGTACGGCTTCGATTTTAAAAAAAAACACCCGATTCCCCTAGATAAAATGAGCCTCAATCTAATGTTAAAAATTGTTTATCGGGTGAACTCCCGCTTTAATACGGACCTGTACATGTGCATTTCCTGAAGAACGGGGACTTTGGAGGTGCTGCAGGATTTAAATCCATGGCGGCGTATTGTTACCAATGGTTGGTTTGGTGACTGGGGTCCCAACTACCTTGAGATCATTCACAAGTTCCTCCCGTGTAGTTCTGAGTTGATCCCTTAATTTTCTCATAATCATCCTTACCCCATGAGGCTCCAGACCGAGGAGAATTGATGATTATTTTGTATTTGCAAATAATCGTTCCAACAGATGTCTCCTTCTCACCAAGCTTCTTGCTGACGGTCTTGTAGCCCATTCCAGCCTTGTGCAGGTCTACAATCTTGTCCCTGACATTCTTTGACATCTCTTTGGTCTTACCCATCATGGTGATGTTTGAATGGAAGAAAGAGATTCTGTGGACAGTTGTCTTTTATACACATAACGTTTTGTTATTCCTTAATTGACAGGACTAATCTGTGTACCACATGAGCACATACTGTAGCCAGTCTGTGGGAGCCAGAATTATTGTTGGTTGCTAGAGGATCAAATACTTATTTTACTCACTGAACTGCAACTCAATTTCGAACATCTGTATCATGTTGTTTTTCTGGATTTTTGGTTGATATTCTGTCTCTATCATGTAAAATACAACTATGATAAAATTATAGACCCTTCATGTTTTTGTAAGTGGGCAAACTAACAAAATCTGCAGGCAGGGTTGCCAACGGCCAGTAAATTTACTGACAGTTTGTAAAAATCAGTGATTCTTTTTTACAACTGCTAGTAAATATCAGGGGCTGATTATTTCATGCTGTGTTGACTTTTTAAGTGTAAATCCAGCAAATTACTTTGTTATAGGTATTTTCAGTGTTTCCATATCATGTTTTATACTGTTCAAATATTCATTGTGTTAGTCTTCAATAGGAGTTCTGTAATATCCCCTCAGGTTGCCAGTAAAAAATGTGCTCCGCCAGTAAATTTTTCCATGTTTTGTCAGTTAAAAATTCTGCGGGAGGTTGACAACCCTGTCTGCAGGAGATCAAATAATTATTTTCACCAACTTAACAATCATTAGATGTGGTGGCTGCATCAGTTTTATTTTCTTTGGCTTTTTTGCCCCTTTTTCGCAGTTTTTACCTGGTGATCTGGCTAGTAACACACCACCTGTATTGGTGAGACACCACTCTGGAGGAATAAGAACAGGAGCGGTGCAGAGGTTTTTGCAATTCTTGAGCAGCATGGTTTTTTTTATAGCCAGGCCGCGTTCTCTGGTGCCGACAGCATGGAGGCTCTCGATGGAGTCTGGAAACACCGGACCGCATCACTTCTGGCCTCGAGGCATCAGGTGGAAGTGATGTGGCATTGCCGGCGTGGCGGCCATTTTGGGTATGGGAAACCTGGTGTTCTGTCAAAATAGCCAATTCATCGAGATCTCCAATCGCGTCACTTCCGGTAACTGTAAACTGATCGGTAATTGGAGATTTCGACGAGTTGCTGTTTTGACACAACACCGGCAAGCGTGTACACTACCGTACACAAAGAGTTTGCTGTTTTGACAGAACAATGGCCAGGGAGGAAAAAGCTGGTTAGTATCGAGCGGACTAACAATGTCCGCTCATAATATCGTTTTCCGGAGTCTATACGGTTGCCGGTGTTATGTCAAAATAGCAACTCGTTGAAATCTCTAATTACTGATGGTTTACAGTAACCGTAAGTGACATGATTGGAGATCTCAATGGTGGCCGCGGGAACAAGCCACAGAGTTGGGGGTAAGTGCTGCAGATGGACTGGCTTCCCAATCTCCTCTCTCCCCTCCTCTTTACATTTTATGTGGTTGTGCCTGACAATTTTACCGCTCGATGTGTACTTGTAAGTGGCTGCACTTCATACGGCAGTGGTTTTTTTTTTTTCAAAAAACAGGTTCTCTTTAAACTTAGTGATGGCTTTGCCTTTTCTGAATACCGGTTCTCTTTAGCAACTTACGGACTGCCCATCATGGATTTACGTTGCCATTTTTACGGTAAATACCGTTGTTATGGCAGCAACGATATTTTTTTCATCCGTGGGTGGTCCACTTTAAGATAAATGTGGTCTACGCCGCAAGATCACTTTTAATTCAATCTTAATTTATTCATATAGAGAACGAGAGAGATGGAAGAATATGTAGACATTACAAACATTGGTAAGATACACCAGCAATAAGTATCGTGTACGTGGGAACAAAAGGAATATCCAGGTTACATGAAAATGGAATGAAAACATGTTTATGTGGCACAACAGGAGACCATCTGTGATAGCAACCCCCTGAAAACATTACAGATTAAAGTAACATTTACCATCATTTCAAAAAAGAGGATCATAAGCCGACCCGAATATAAGCCGAAACTGGCAAAACATATTGACTCGAATATAAGCCTAGGTTGTCCATCTGCATGCCTCACTGTGCCCATGACTATACTGACGTTTAACATGGGAGTCTATAGAAGGGGTGCCTGGCTTTGAAAAATCGGTGCCCCCCAGACAACAAACTTTGCACACTTGTAGAGGAGAAATGGGGCTACATGTGTGCCAAGTTCAGGGTCCAGGGCACCTACGACCGGCCGGTACCGGGTCCCCAAAATCACTGGAGAAATTACTGTTTAACATGGGAGTCTATGGAAGGGGTTCCCAAGTTTGAAAAATCTGTGCTCCCTGGCCGTAGGATAACAAACGTTGCACACTTGTAGGGAAGGAGAGGGGCTACATGTGTGCCAAGTTTGGGGTCCAGGGGACCTACGGCTGGCTGGTACCGGGTCCCCAAATTCCAGGAGTTCAGGCGCAAAAAGGTGACTCGAGTATAAGTCAAGGGGGGCATTTTCAGCACACAAAAAATGTGCTGAAAAACTCGGCTTATACTCGAGTATATATGGTATATGAAAAACCTGTCTTTATGAAAAATAATACGTTGTAGAAGTCACCTTCTGAATCGGTAACAATGCATAAGTCAAAGTCATAGTACATTTGCTCAATGGATTCCTAGGGGTGTATTTGGATGTAGAAAAAAAGGAATAGGGGCAGAAAAGAGGGGACAAAGATGGGGGAGGAGAAGCACTCCATCATAGTCCCAAGGTCACTTCATCTAGGCCACTCTCAGCCCAGGAGATAAACTCAGAGGAGTATCGGAACATGGACCATGAAGTCCAAGTGAGAGATAACTGTTCGTCTTTCCCATATTCCTCCGCCAACAGACATTCAAGGTCCCTTGTGCGGTCCAGTTCAGTAGCCCTATCCCCCAGGGAAGGCATGACTGTCCATCTCCAGTGACGGGGAATCGCTACTCTGGCCGCTGTAAGAAAGTGTTGCAATACATATTTTTTAATGGATTTGAATTTGCCAGGGAGTCTAGATGAGAGAGCCACCAGGTTAAATGGAAGTCGCCATCAGTTTACAGTATAGTTTTAAGATCTGCTGCCAAAATCCCTATACAGAAGGGCATTCCCACCAGATGTGGAGCATGGTACCTAGGGAACTAAGACGGCAAGACCACTTTTATCGGCAGCGGGAGAGGTGCCTCCTTCCGCCGTGTCCTGGTCATCTCCACCGCTTACCGGATTCGTCGGTAGCGGCGGAGATGATCCGATGTTTTCCCCTGATGGGCAGGAAGTCGAGTGAGAGAATGATGGCCCCCCACTCGATTCTATGCCTTTAAAGGACGGGAGCGTCATTTCTGCCCTCCGGCCTTACGGGAACTTTCTTTTTTTTTCATTGTTTTTTAAGTGCAAATGTGAGATCTGAGGTCTTTTTGACCCCAAGATCTCACATTAAAAAGGTCCTGTCATACTTTTATTAAAAATAAGGAAACAAAAAATTTTAAGCGCCCTCGTCCCTCTCTACTCGCACGCAGAAGCGAATGCATACAAAAGTCGGACCCACATATGAAAACGTTGTTCAAACCCACACATGTGAGATCGTTGGAGCGAGAGCAATAATTCTAGAACTAGACCTCCTCTGTAACTTAAACCTGGTAACCTGTAGACATTTTTAAATGTTGCCAATGGAGCGGGCACAATTTTGAAGCATGACATGTTGGGTATAAATTTACTTGGCGTAACATTATCTTTTACAATATAGAAAAAAATGGGCCAGTTACAAGACAAGTAATTTGCATCCCTAACCCACAGATACTTCACGCTCCCTCAGTCCTTTCCACTCATACAGTATTAAAACCCCTTATGGTACTCACTGTGTCTCCGCAGCAGTGACACCTATGCCAAAATCAGGAGAGGGTCTCCTCCAGCCCCTCCCACTTCACATTCCTCACCAGCCAGCTGACATCTAGTCTCTGCCCCCCAGCCATGCCGTGAACTGAATGGGTGGCTGCGAAAAGGCTGAGTGGGCCACCGCAAGCTCCAGGGACAGCCCTGATGGGTAGCCATGAAAAGGCTGGGAGAGCAGTGCGGGATTCAGGAACAGCCCAAGATTCGGTGACCCCTGGAAAATTGTCATTCGACCCCCAGGTTGAGAACCACTGATATAGATAGATATATACTGTATGTATTGGCGTATAACACTCACTTTTTTACCCTGAAAATAATAATATAAAAAAAATGTGGGGGTTCCAATTAATTTTCTAGCAAAAAAAAAGATTTTAACTTGTAAACAAGAAGTGTAAAAAATAGGCTCGGTTCATAAAGTTAGTAATTTGCCTTTACTGAGATCACAGGATCGGTCCTTTCCAGCGTGCCTTTAGGTATACAGTACTATTATAAGCATAGCTGTGGGTGCTTTAGATTTGGCACCGTGCTCTGTACAGATTTTTAGGACGTGCAAGAACAAAAGGATGAGAAATTAAGGTAAATCCCATGTCTTAACTAAGTACTGTTGTCATGGTAGCAAGGCATTTTAGGATTTTCTTTTTTTAGAGACTACTTATTGAAATGGAAAGGTCATTTTTAAGAACAGTCATTTTGTTATTAAGGTGTTTTCATTGACAAATCTTTTTTTTTTTTTTTTTATGGCACATATTAGCTGTGCAGCTCGGCAGATTCTACTGCACCCAAGAAGCTGTATACAGGACCCTTATATCCTGCAATAGCCCAGACACACCTATCCACCTCACCATTCTTAAAGTGGTTGTAAAGGCCAAAGGTTTTGCATTGTATGGATGAAGGTAAAAAACGTTCTGTGTGCTGCCCCCCCCCCCCCCAGCAGCCACCCCTAATACTTACCTGAGCCCTCTTTCGATCCAGCAATGTGTACGAGAGCCTCAGCTGTCCCGGGACTCCCTCTCCTCTGTGGCTCCCACTACTAATGGCGGCGATCAGTGTTTTTTTTTTTTTAATGACTGTGACATTATGGCGGACACATCGGACACTTTTGACAAATTTTTGGGACCATTGTCATTTTCACAGCGAAAAGTGCTATAAAAATGCACTGATTACTGTGAAAATTACAATGTTAGTGAAGGCATTAACCACTAGGGGGTGCTGTAGGGGTTAAGTGTGACCTCATGTGTGTTTCTTACTGTAGGGGGGCGGGGCTGGACGCGTGACGTCGCTGATCGTCTTTCCCTATATCAGGGAACAGACAATCACTGACAGAGAAGAACGGTGAAGGTTTGTTTACACTCACCTCTCACCGTTCTACAGCTCCTGTGACCCGATCGCGGGACACCTGCGGCGATCGGGTCCCGCGGTCACGGAGCTTCGGACCGGGTCGCGAGCGTGCTGCCGGGGGTGGGCTCACGTCCCACGGCTGGGCTCTTGTATTTACGTCCCTGTGCCCAGCCGTGCCATTCTGCCGACGTATATCGTCGTGCAGCGGTCCTTAAGTGGTTAATGAAGGTACAACATTTAGCAACTTATTGCTACACTTAGAGGCGCCTCTCTTCTCTTTTATACCCTGTAAAAAAATGCTTTGATATAAAATTGCTTTGGATTACAAGCATGTTTCTGGAACGAATTATGCTTGCAAACCAAGGTTTTACTGTATATTGGATTTATGGATGGTACTGATGTGTATTGCCTTGACAGTAGCAGCTGCAAGGTCTTGGCCTGTTTATACATGTGTACCTTTTTGAAGGTGGCTACGGAAATGCATCTATTGTATTTAGTAATCAGTGCCCCGTGAAACAAGAACATCATACATGGCTGCAATTATATGAAATCATTTTGACTGGGTGTTTAAAGGCGGTGCACATTCACTCTCTCACGTTCAGGCAATTCTGAAGTGGATTTCTAACCTTTTCATGCATAAAGATGTTCTGTCATTTTAAACCTTAAGGATATAGTATTATTTGGATGCAGCGCTCATTTGCATGATGAAAGAACGTGATTTTATACCCATGATTTCTTTGTGGGCTCCCACACCTTTCATTATCTGAAATGCACTATTACTATATTTACAATGATTGTATTCATGAGTGAACATTATGTTGTCATCTTTATGTACAGTTGTTTTGACCATTTTGCATCACATTTGTATTGCAAAGAATGGGATTTTACCGATGTATAGTTGTCTCCTTTTACTTGCCTGTCGGGCCTCCTCAATGTTCTGGTTTCATTGATTTATGAAGGAATGTATAAGAGTGGTGTTATTTTTGGGTGAACACGTTGGAAATGGAGATTTATATTATATTTTAAAGTGGCTGTAAATAACAACCATGTCATACTTGCCTGCTCTTTGTAATGGTTTTGCACAGAGCAGCCCTGATCCTTTTCTGGGGTCCCCCACTGGCACTTCTGGCTCCTCCCTCCTGCAGAGTACCCTCATAGCAAGCTGTTTCCTATGATGGCATGTGTGCGGGCCTGATCACAAGCCACGTTGTGTGTGTGTGTCCATAGCCCCCCGCTCCTGTTGACAGTCTGTGATTGGCAGCAGCAGGAGCCAATGGCCTCCATGTCCAGTGAGGAGAGAGAAATGCTGCGCTTGGGCACAGCGCTGGATTGAGGTAGGGCTTGGGTAAGTATTTGGGGGGGGGGGGGTCCTGTGTCCAGAAGGTTTTTCACATTAAAAGGGAAGTATGGAATTAAAAAAAAAAAACACACATCATGCATGCTCGCCTAGATGGCTGCAGCATTTATATTTTCCCAAAAAATTGGGTTATTGTTTTTTTTGCATTGAAATTCATTAACCATTTTAATACCGGCCCATCGTCATATGACGTCCACAGATGGGATCTCCCATCCTGGGTGGACGTCATATGACGTCCTGGGCCTTGCGGGGGGATATCTGAATGATGCCTGCAGCTAGAGGCATCATTCAGATATCCACGTCTTCAGCCGGTGATCCTGCGCACCATAAGAACGATCATAGCGGCGGTTCCACCACTTGATCGTTCTTATAGGCGGCGGGAGGGGACACCCCCCCTCCCGCCACCATCCGGTGCTTCTCCGGGCTCTCCCGTGCCATCGGGGGCCCGGAGAAGGAATCGTCCGGCGCAGGCAGGAAGCATAGAGATGACTGGTGACCAGATGGCCCGGGCGCGATGTGATGACGTCACGCCCGGGTACCCGTAAGTAAACAAAGCCGCGATTGCAGCTAGTGAGCAACACTGATCATGAGATAGGTGAAAAAAAATTCACCGATCTCATGCTTTCCAGCCTGGAGGAGAGATGGGGGTCTTATTGACCTTGCATCTCTCCATAAAGAGGACCTGTCACACACATTTCCTATTACAAGGGATGTTTACATTCCTTGTAATAGGAATAAAAGTGATAAAAAAAAAAAAAATTATAAAAAAAGTGTAAAAAAATAAATAAATAAATAAAAGATTAAAACGCCCCTGTCCCCGGTAGCTCACACGCAGAAGCGAACGCACACGCAAGTCCCGCCGACATATGTAAACGCCGTTTAAACCACATATGTGAGGTATCGCCGCGTGCGTTAGAGTGCCAGCAACAATTCTAGCACTAGATTTCCTCTGTAAATCTAAACTGGTAACCTGTAAAAAAAATTCAAAGCGTTGCCTATGGAGATTTTTAAGTACCGAAGTTTGGCGCCATTCCATGAGTGTGCGCAATTTTAAAGCGTGACATGTTAGGTATTGGGCTAACTTTACTGTTTTGTTATTTTTTTAATTCATGAAACAACTTTTTCCCAAAAAAAAAGGCGTTTGAAAAATGATTGCGCAAATACCAAGCAAGATAAAACATTGCAATGACCGCCATTTTATTCCCTAGGGTGTCTGCTAAAAAAACATATATAATGTTTGGGGGTTCTGCGTAATTTTCTAGCAAAAGAATGATGATTTGTACATGTAGGAGAGAAGTGCCAGAATAGGCCCGGTATTGAGGGGTGTATAAAAGCCCGGTATTGAAGTGGTTTAAGTGTATTTTTTCCCCAAAAAATTGCTTTTGAAAAACTGCTGTGCAAATACCATGTGAGCACGGTTACCATTCCATGTTGCCTGCACAGACATTTTCCTATCCGGGGCTGTTCTCACTCACCCCATACTCCTCTCCATTCAGGAAATGTCTCACATTTTCTCCCTAGCCAATGAGAGTGGAAGGTCGTGGACTGTGGAAGGCAAAGTGGAAGCCCAATACTGGAGTGTGGCTGTGGGGTCCTAGGGCAGATCGGAGCTGGACTTTGTGGAGGATACGATAATATGACAGGGAGGCTGCAGGTGCCCCCTGGAGCTAGGGGCGGGGTTGCGATTGTGACCCCTGCAACCACACCCATGCCAGTGATCTTTTTAGTTATCAGTAAGGGTAGCTTTGTGACCAACACTCGAAAGAGGTCATTCGTCCCACTGACCATCATTGTTCAAACAATAGAACTCGCTGCTCCAGGTGAGACAGGAAGCCTAGTGATTTCACGATCAATAATGAAGAAATGGATGCACTTCAAGATCAATCAAAATTCTTAATATCCGAACATCCCAAATGTTACAAACAGATAATATTGTAGATGCGTTTCCCACACTAAGGCCCCTTTCACACTGAGGCGTATTTCAGGCGTTATAGCTAAAAATAACGCCTGAAATACTCCTGCCCCAGCATTCTCAATGTGAAAGCCCGAGGGTTTTCACAATGAGGCGATGCGTTGGCGGGAGGAAAACAAATCTCCTGCAAGCAGCAACTTTGGAGCGGTAAAGGAGCGGTGTGTATACCTTCCCATTGAAATCCATACCTGTGCCGCTGTTTGCGGGTGGTATTAACCCTTTTTTTTTTTTTTGGACGCTAGCGGGGGTTAAAACCACACTTCTAGCGAATATTTGCGGTAAATAAGACGGTATAGAGGTGCTAAAAATCGTGCCCAGTGTGAAAGTGGCCTTACAGATGCGCTTATTCATTACCAATTCATAGCAACAAATAGCCTGGCTGTGCACTTGTCAATCTTAAATAAAATGGTTTTTTTTTTGGAACTTTGAGTGAAACCCAAGACATACTGTAGGAGAAATTATATAAATTGCTTAATTGGCATAAAGACAAAGCATACCTCATAACATGTGATACATGGTTGAACATGAGTATTTAAATATCTATACAAAACGATGACATACAAAAAAAGAATTATTCATATATGTATACATGCATGCATCTAAAATCGCATAGTGTCCCATGAAAGTAGCTGGTATGAAAAGCCAAATGCTTGTTTTGGTGATGAAATAAAAATTGGATATAAGATACAGATGAATCACAGTTGAGGTCAAGCTATGTGTTGGGAACATGATGACATTCATAGGCTCAATGCATTTCGTGGCCAGTTGCCCCTCATCATTAGAAAACGCATCACATAGCATATCTGAAAAAAGGTACCGATTAGGATCTGGTGTTTTGCCCAGATGGTAAGGAAAAAAAGGTAGGGACAAGGGGAAACAAGATGTGTATCTCCCTGGAATACTTGCTTATAAATTGTTCTAAATAAGCAGGGTTGAAAGCCAGGATCTGTGAAGCAAGTCTATCCTGGGGGAATGAACCCATGGAAAAAAGCGAGCGCACCGACACTCCCCACAAACACCCTCCAAACATAATGGGCAAAGGTGAAAAAAAATCCAAATCTGTCTGTAGAGTAAATGATATAGGACCAATATATGTGAATAGTACCAGTATATACACATATTCATGGACTATAAACCAACACCCATTATTGCCTGAAAAAGTGAAACTTGTGGTGGATACAAAGTGAAGGGAATCATATATCGCATAAAGAGGTAAACAATCGCATTAAATCATGCTTTTCCACAAAGGAGGAAGGGTAGTGGTGGTGCATCCATAGAGGGCGCAGGAGCGCCGCCCCCTCTCTCCTGCACTGCTCTATCACCAATCTATTGTCGCTGTTGCCGCCGCCTATTCAGGTGTCCGGCCCCTTATCGGGTTCCGGGCATCTGAATTACGGCGGCGGGGGTGTTTTTGGAAGCGCCTGATTAGAGTCGTTGGCTCTAATAGGCATCTTGATTAGAACAGTAGGCTCTAATAAGCTTCTAAATTGGTAAACAGCAGACACAATGCTGTGCGTTTGCTGTTTACACAGTGTTGTGTCAGGGAGGCGAGTAAATCGCTCCCCTTACACTGACCCGCCTCTCAACCAACCAGGTGCGCGGGTCTGGTTACCCTGTCACCTGATTGGCTGAAGCGACAGGCGCTGTGATTGGACCCCTACCAGACGTCATAGCATCGATGGGAAGAGGACGGGAGACGACATGGAGGACTCGGAGCGTGGAGGACAGCGCTGAGACAGGTAAGTGCCAGGCTGGGGGGGGGGGGGTACACTGGCGGCAATTGATGGGGCACACTGGCAGAAATTGATGGGTACAGTGGCTGCGTTTGATGGTACAGTGGCTGCGCTTGATGGTACAGTGGCTGCGCTTGATGGTACAGTGGCTGCTTTGGTGGTACAGTGGCTGCGTTTGATGGTACAGTGGCTGCGCTTGATGGTACAGTGGCTGCGCTTGATGGTACAGTGGCTGCGCTTGATGGTACAGTGGCTGCGCTTGATGGTACAGTGGCTGCGTTTGAAGGGCACAATGGATGTGCTTGATTATTTATTTTTTCAGTTTGTTTGCGCCCAACCAAAAATTTTGAGCACCAGCCGCCACTGAGGAAAGGGTGGGGGGAAAACAAAAAAGTGTGCTGTCTTGGTTATGAAGAGGAAATCCCAGGGATTGTCAATCTTGTCCGTTTTGTGGGGCTTTTTTTTATCTCTAATCAACCAAACTGATGTCTCTGACATTTTCAATTGTTTCTCAAGCAACCACACAGCGGGGAAATTGATTGACGCAATTGCAGCAGCAAACAAAAGGTGTTTTTGTTCAGTTTCAACACCAACTTATTTCACCACACACAACTGGTCAGTGATTGGAATGGTGGGTGGCAAATTGCTTTAGTTGAAAGCCGATTCGAAGCTCCAAAACTAGAACATGTACGACTAGGATTACAGCAACTTAACTGTTTCTCCATCCAAAGCTGAGAATTGGGCAGGTTTTAAATAAATATGTGTAGCCTTGTCATGCAGATGGAGTAATACCTATGTATCCTATGTGGGGTCTGGTAAATCCAAATAGTCGTGCTATATACTGTATGATTATTAACCACTTCCCGCCCACAGTACGTCATATGATGTCCTTTACTTTTGGGGGGGATATTTGAATGATGCCTGCAGCTACAGACATCATTCAGATCTCATTATTTTCTGCCGGCAAATTTTGTGCACAGCAAGGTCGATCATAGTAGCAGTTCTGCCACTTGATCATTCTTACAGGCGATGGGAGGGGACAGATGGTCTCCAATCATCTCTATGATCGTCGGAGGCCCGACGTTATGATGTCACGCCCGGGCCCCGGGTGTAAACAAAGCCATGATCGCGGCTAGTAAGCATGAGATTGGTGAATTTTTTTTTCATGATCTCATGCTGTATAACCTGGAGGAGAGATGTGGAGTCTTATTGACCCGGCATCTCTCCATAAAGAGTACCTGTCACGATAGATTCCTATTAAAAGGGATCTTTACATTCCTTGTAATAGGAATAAAAGTGATCAAAAAAAAAATTAAAATAATGTAAAATTATAAAAAAAAATAAAACACCCCGGTAGCTCGCGCTCAGAAGCGAACACCCACATATGTAAACGCCGTTCAAACCACACATGTGAGACATCACTGTGTGCATTAGAGCATGAGCAACAATTCTCGCACTAGACCTCCTCTGTAACTCTAAACTGGTAACCTGTAAAAAAAAATAAAGCGTCGCCCATGGAGATTTTTAAGTACCGAAGTTTGGCATCATTCCATGAGTGTGTGCAATTTTAAAGCGTGACAAGTTAGGTATCTATTTACTCGGCGTAACATCATCTTTCACATTATACAAAAAAATTGGGCTAACTTTACTGTTTGGTTATTGTTTAATTTGTGAAACTTTTTTTTCCCAAAAAATGCTGTGCAAAATAAAAATTTGCAATGACCGCTATTTTATTCCTTAGGGTGTCTGCTAAAAAAACATATATAATGTTTGGGGGTTCTGAGTAATTTAGTAATGTAGGCGAGGAGTGCCAGGATAGGCTCGGTATGGAAGTGGTTAAGGATATTTTTGCTACTTGCTAAGTCACAGATAGAGCTCACCGATCAGCAGGGGAAATAAGAGTTGCCGACTGAAGGGCTTCAGCTATGACTCGGGAGGGGGACTTTTTGGACCTTTGCAGAGGGACTGCTACTTCCACACAGAAAGCAAGGGTTCTTTTCTACAGCATGTTGGCAGGAGACAGGCTTTCCTACTGAAGATGTGGCTGCTTTCTAAAGAAATCCAACTGTAAGACTAATGTAGGCCATACATGGGTCAAATTCCGATCAAATTTTTCTTTAACAAAAAACTTAAATTTTGTGATCTGTTGGTGCCACCATTGGTTTTGATAGTTGACCAACCAAGACTTCGAATTCACCTCATGTTCCTACAGTAAAGAATTTTCGTGGCCGGGAATTTTTTCTTCTTCTTTCCGTGATTTTTCTTTTCTTGTTCTCGTGCGCATTTCCTTTTCGATTCTTATATTTCTCACACAATTCTTCCATCGTTAATTAGAAAATCGTTTGTTTTTCCAAAAATTTGCAACATTCTCAATCGCTCAAATTCGATAGCTGCACGAAAATCGGCTATTGCTGCGGCCCGCTAATGGTGCGAAATTCGAACAAATTTTTTTTTTTTTTTTGGAATTTCACCAAGTATGGCTGGCCTAAGCTAAAGCTAAAAAAACTATAAAATGTTTTTTTCGTTTCATAAAAATGTTTTACTAAGTAAACAAGATAATACAATAAAGAAATCCCAAGTACAGCACATCCGTTGCAATGTAGGTACAGAATGTTGCGTCATCACTTCTGAAAGGGAAGAGTATATAAAGGCCGCTCGACTTGTGACTGGGAAAAAAACGTGGGAATCAATCTCACCTTCACTGAGAGCCCTTCACTGGTTGCCACTAAAAGACAGAATCACTTTCAAAGCACTCTGTCTTACGCATAAGTGTATTCTAGGAAATGCCCCCCAATATCTATGCGAAAAACGAAAAGCTCACAACCCCAATCGCATTCTGCGATCCACCAACCAAAACCTACTCCAGATACCCAAAGCCAGATACAAGTCCAAAGGAGAAAGAAGATTTGCGGTCCAAGGACCCAGACTATGGAACGCTTTACCAACCAGCATTCGGCTGGAGGAGAACCACTTGGCCTTTAGGAGAAAGATCAAAAGCCATCTCTTCTGAGGACAAAAAAAAGAAGAAATGGACACCAACCGCCCAGAGGCTATTCAGTTCGCATGTGCTGCGCTATATACGTTTCTCACTCACTCACTCAAAGCAAAAGTGTGTGACCTACATCAGGTAATGGGACTTATACCATCTATGGTCCACGTACTCAAGTCCAGGTTTAACAAACTTTTAAACAAAAGAGTCAAAGTAAACAATGTCCAACGAAACAAACCTAACAGTAGCGAAGCCCCCTATGTCCCAAGGTAGGCAGGCCTACACCCCTCCACTATGCCCATATAACCCCGCGGGTAAGCTAGAAGAGGGGTAGCAGGGCCTGCCCCTACACGTAAAATCTCCAGTCTGAACCGAAACCAAAGGTGGTAGAGTAGGTGGGCAGTGCACGATTCGAGGGTTCAGAAGTAGTAAGGAAAAAGCAGGAGAAAAAAAAGGGGGTGGGGGGGTAGAAAATAAATAAATAAAAGAGGGTCGAGGGAAATAAAGGACAGGACATTGGGGAGAGGGGATAGGGGGGGGGGAGTAGCACCGTCTGCCATCCCGTCTCCACCTGCAGACTCAAATCTAGGGAAGCCGTACCCACAGTAGAGCAGGCAGGCATCAAAAAGAAAAAGGAGACCCAACAACAGCTAAGGTGCACTAAAAAAAATTTCTAGCTTTTTATAGTGTGGAAGTTTTTAGAACCTGTCGGTTCTTCCGTCCTTCTCAGAGGTTGGTGATGGGTCCCTCCTTTTTTTCTGAAATTTACATATCTGGCCCGAGATCTCTCATCTATTTTATCAGAATGTGCAGTTTGTTATCTCAGACATACAGACACCTCAGCTACCCTCCTGTGTTCTCTGGGAACGGGCTTTCTAGTTCACAATCCATGTTGTTTATCCACACAGCAAGCCCAAATTTTCCACTTGAAGATTTGATTATGGCTTTGCTTGGGAGCCACTGCGTGAGAATGATTTTCACAACACAATCACATGGAGCCAAGCTGGAGCGTGGAAAACTGCAGATCTATGATTACCAGCTGAATATAATTTAAAACTACTTGACTAAAAATACTGACACCACCTGACACCTTGGTGGGAGCCAAGGACATTATCTACAACCCAAGTGCCATGTCTTCATTATGGGTAGAAATGGGGCTATTTTACTGGTAAAGACTCATTCACACAGGCATAAATAGGGCATCATTGGTCATTATGGGTAGAAATGGGGCTATTTTACTGGTAAAGACTCCTTCACACAGGCATAAATAGGGCATCATTGGAAGGAATTTTTTTCCCCTGCTGTAGCAAATTGGATCATGCTTTGCTGGGGTTTTTCGCCTTCCTCTGGATCCACTTTTTGGTGTAGAATTTGGGTATATGGGATTGTACGATATTATTAATATAATTTTTTTTTTTTTTTATGGTTGAACTAGATAGACTTGTGTCTTTTTTCCAACCTGACTAACTATGTAACTACAGGGAGTGCAGAATTATTAGGCAAATTAGTATTTTGACCACATCATCCTCTTTATGCATGTTGTCTTACTCCAAGCTGTATAGGCTCGAAAGCCTACTACCAATTAAGCATATTAGGTGATGTGCATCTCTGTAATGAGAAGGTGTGTGGTCTAATGACATCAACACCCTATATCAGGTGTGCATAATTATTAGGCAACTTCCTTTCCTTTGGCAAAATGGGTCAAAAGAAGGACTTGACAGGCTCAGAAAAGTCAAAAATTGTGAGATATCTTGCAGAGGGATGCAGCACTCTTAAAATTGCAAAGCTTCTGAAGCGTGATCATCGAACAATCAAGCGTTTCATTCAAAATAGTCAACAGGGTCGCAAGAAGCGTGTGGAAAAACCAAGGCGCAAAATAACTGCCCATGAACTGAGAAAAGTCAAGCGTGCAGCTGCCAAGATGCCACTTGCCACCAGTTTGGCCATATTTCAGAGCTGCAACATCACTGGAGTACCCAAAAGCACAAGGTGTGCAATACTCAGAGACATGGCCAAGGTAAGAAAGGCTGAAAGACGACCACCACTGAACAAGACACACAAGCTGTAACGTCAAGACTGGGCCAAGAAATATCTCAAGACTGATTTTTCTAAGGTTTTATGGACTGATGAAATGAGAGTGAGTCTTGATGGGCCAGATGGATGGGCCCGTGGCTGGATTGGTAAAGGGCAGGGAGCTCCAGTCCGACTCAGACGCTAGCAAGGTGGAGGTGGAGCACTGGTTTGGGCTGGTATCATCAAAGTTGAGCTTGTGGGGCCTTTTCGGGTTGAGGATGGAGTCGAGCTCAACTCCCAGTCCTAGTGCCAGTTTCTGGAAGACACCTTCTTCAAGCAGTGGTACAGGAAGAAGTCTGCATCCTTCAAGAAAAACATGATTTTCATGCAGGACAATGCTCCATCACACGCGTCCAAGTACTCCACAGCGTGGCTGGCAAGAAAGGGTATAAAAGAAGAAAAACTAATGACATGGCCTCCTTGTTCACCTGATCTGAACCCCATTGAGAACCTGTGGTCCATCATCAAATGCGAGATTTACAAGGAGGGAAAACAGTACACCTCTCTGAACAGTGTCTGGGAGGCTGTGGTTGCTGCTGCACGCAATGTTGATGGTGAACAGATCAAAACACTGACAGAATCCATGGATGGCAGGCTTTTGAGTGTCCTTGCAAAGAAAGGTGGCTATATTGGTCACTGATTTGTTTTTGTTTTGTTTTTGAATGTCAGAAATGTATATTTGTGAATGTTGAGATGTTATATTGGTTTCACTGGTAAAAATAAATAATTGAAATGGGTATATATTTTTTTTTTGTTAAGTTGCCTAATAATTATGCACAGTAATAGTCACCTGCACACACAGATATCCCCCTAAAATAGCTAAAACTAAAAACAAACTAAAAACTACTTCCAAAAATATTCAGCTTTGATATTAATGAGTTTTTTGGGTTCATTGAGAACATGGTTGTTGTTCAATAATAAAATTAATCCTCAAAAATACAACTTGCCTAATAATTCTGCACTCCCTGTATGTAATGCGAAGGGCTGTCTTTGCCTGCACGAGATGCACAGGTTTTGCGTGCATTCCTCATGAGCGCAGTGCTATTCATGTCTATTGAGACACAGCCACTGGTCCCTGTTTGACAGCCATGAGGGTACATGTCCTTTGAACACACACTTGGCTGGATTCACAAAGAGTTACGCCGGCGTATCGGTAGATACGCTGTCGTAACTCGGAATCTAAGCCGTCGTATGTTTAAGTGTATGCTCAAACTGAGATACACTTAAACCTAGCTAAGATACGACCACCTGCGCCGTCGTATCTTAGGGTGCAATATTTCCGCTGGCCTCTAGGTGGCGCTTCCGTTGAGTTCGGCGTAGAATATGCAAATGACTAGATACGCCGATTCACGAACGTACGCTTGGCCGTCGCAGTAAAGATACACCGTTTCTGTAAGAGGTGCGCCGGCATAAAGATAAAGCTGCCCCTTAGGTGGCCTAGCCAATGTTAAGTATGGCCGTCGTTCCCGCATCGAAATTTCTAAATTTTACATCGTTTGCGTAAGTCATCCGTGAATGGGGCTGGAAGTAATTTACATTCACGTCGAAACCAATACGTCCTTGCGGCGTACTTTGGAGCAATGCACACTGGGATATGTCCACGGACGGCGCATGCGCCGTTCGTAAAAAACGTCAATCACGTCGGGTCACAAGTCATTTACATAAAACACGCCCCCCTCATTTGAATTGGGCACGCTTATGCCGGCCCATTAACGCTACGCCGCCGTAACTTAGGAGGCAAGTGCTTTGTGAATACAGCACTTGTCTCTCTGACTTACGGAGGCGTAACGTAAATACGATACGCTACGCCGCCTCAAAGATGCACACATCTACCTGAATCTAGCTAACTATCTAGATTCAGGGACACGCACCTACACAGCTGGCAAATTGGGTCCAATAAGTAGGACTCCCTGCACGAGGAGGCACAGATCACCTGTACATCCTGTGCAGGTAACAACGGCTCTTTACGTGGATGTACGTTTTAGATGCGTTCATGTGGACAAGGCCTTAGATTTGCCTGTGTGACTGATATTGCATACCTTGTTTAAAGTGGTTATAAACCCACTTTTTGGGAGGGAAAAAAAACTAACACCTGCAAGACAAAGGCATAATGAGCTGGTATGCCTAGCATACTGGCTCATTATGTAATACTCACCTGGGATCGGAGCCCCCGCTGCGGTACCCGACACAGCACCCACCGCCGACATGTCTACAGCCACCAGTCACGCCTTGTCCTCCTTTGGGAACGGCATGATCGCTGTTTCTAAATTGCGCCTGCGCCGTAGACATTGCGGAGATTTAGGAGATATTTCTAGCACCTACAGGTAAGCCTTAAAGGGGGTTGTAAAGGTACCCATTTTTTTCCCCCTAAAAAGCTTCCTTTACCTTAGTGCAGTCCTCCTTCACTTACCTCATCCTTCCATTTTGCTTTTAAATGTCCTTATTTCTTCTGAGAAATCCTCACTTCCTGTTCTTCTGTCTGTAACTCCACACAGAAATGCAAGGCTTTCTCCCTGGTGTGGAGTGTCGTGCTCACCCCCTCCCTTGGACCACATGAGAGTCAGGATGCCCACTAACACACAGCTCTTTTCTCTATCTGCAACGAAAAGAGCGTCCTGACTCTCCCGTAGTCCAAGGGAGGGGGCGACCATGACACTCCACACCAGGGAGAAAGCCTTGCATTACTGTGTGGAGTTACAGACAGAAGAACAGGAAGGATTTCTCAGAAGAAATAAGGACATTTAAAAGCAAAATGGATATGTTGGAGGTCCATGGAGACCCCCCTTCCCTCGTGCGCACTCGGCCGATCTACCTCTCATCTGGCATACTGTTTACTGTTTAAAGGTTGTCCAGTGGACCAGCTGGTTTGGCCTCCGGTCCTTGCCCCTTCTTCGGCGGTTACCCATTCTATCAACCGCTGTGAGACTTTAGATGTTCCACCCCCACGCTTGGATTTCCAGATTTTTTTTTATTTAGTTTTATTGGTTGTGTTTTATGCGCTGGGGAGGTTTTCACTTTTGACTCGATGCCCGGCCCCTGGGCCTTGGCGACATTATTTAGAATAACTGGGTCTCGATGTGCCTATATACTTCATTGTTTCTCGAGGTCTAATTTGTTAATTTGTTTTTATGTTATGTTGGAAAATGAACGGCTTATTGTTTGCTGCAAAATGCTCCTGACAACATGTGTTGTGCTGTACTACAGTATAATGCCGTTCACAAATAAAGATTATACAAAAAAAAAAAAGCAAAATGGAAGGATGAGGTAAGTGAAGGAGGACTGCACTAAGGTAAAGGAAGCTATTTAGGGAAAAAAATTACCTTTACAACCCCTTTAACCACTTAACTACCGGCCGTCGTCAATTGACGCGGCACGATAGCTCCATTGTTCTGACAGGACATCATATGACGTCCTCGTCTTTTAGAGCCACTAGGGGGCACCCGCTGCGTTACTGGGAACACGATGCGCGTGGCAGGCGGCCGCGTTGGCCGCCGGGCACCCGCGATTGCCCAGTAACTGAGCAGGACCGTGGATCTCTGTGTGTAAACACAGAGATTCACGTCCTGTCAGGGAGAGGAGACCGATGCTGTGTCCCTTGGGACACAGATCGGTCACCTCCGCCAGTCTGTCCCCTCCCCCCACAGTAAGAATCACTCCCAGGGTACACAATTAACCCCTTCCTCGCCCCCTAGTGTTGACCCCTTCCCTGCCAGTCACATTTATACAGTAATCAGTGCATATTTATAGCACTGTTCACTGTATAAATGTGAATGGTCCCAAAAATGTGTCAAAAGTGTCCTATGTGTCCGCCATAATGCCAATACTAGTAAAAAAAAACATAATTATGTCCCCTATTTTGTAGGCGCTATAACTTTTGCGCAAACCAGTCACTATACGCTTATTGCGTTTTTTTTTTTTTTTTACCAAAAATATGTAGAAGAATACGTATCGGCCTAAACTGAGAAAAAAAAAATGGGATATATATTCTAGCAAAAAGTAAAAAATATTGGACCGGATTCAGATACATCGGCGCAGATTTCTGTTGGCGTAGCGCATCTCATATGCGCTACGCCGACGTAACACAGAGAGGCAATCATAGTATTCACAAAGCACTTGCTCCCAACGTTGCGCCGGCGTAACGTAAAATCGTAGGCGTAAGCCGGCCTAATTCAAAGTAGGTGGAAGTGGGTGTGATCCATTTAAATGAAGAGTGACCCCAATTCAAAATTGTCGCTCTTTTTTTAGTTTATAGCACAAAAAAAAACACACAGGCGATCAAATACCACCAAAAGAAAGCTCTATTTGTGGGGAAAAAAAAGGACGCCAATTTTGTTTGGGAGCCACGTTGTACGACCGCGCAATTGTCAGTTAAAGCGACGCAGTGCCAGAAGCTGAAATATCGCCTGGGCAGGAAGGGGGGTATATGTGCTCAGTAAGCAAGTGGTTAAATAGATGGAAAGTTGAAAAAAATATATTCTTTTCACCGCCACTTCTTTTATCGTCTGCAGCCGTTTGTTACACTGTATAGTAGTAAGATTTTGCTTGCTGGAATAGATATAAAGTAGTAAGGCTTGGGTCATACACGGATGTATTGTTGGGATGCTGTCAGATCTCAGAGCTGCATTTCTGTGGTTGTATACATTTGTAGAGGGGCGGGGATTGAGCTGTCACATGAATACGTTTTACCCCCGGCTGTGTTTTCACATTACATCTGACGTCCGTTTTTACATCATTTCCATTCCATTCTAACCAGCAAATGTCATGCTGATGGGCAGAAGACATGTACATGGGGTGATGTATTTATACACTTCTTTTCTGTGTGGCAGCTGATGGCGTTTATTAGGCCTGTTTGTATAAAAAGTGATCAGTAGATTGTGGTCATTAATACTTTATGTTTCGCTTCGTTCTGCTTTCAGTTGCATGCATTACTACAATGATACTCGCCCCTAAAGCAGTAGTTGATCACAAAGAAAGAAAAAAAGCAGAACATGCATAATGTGCAATGAACGAATCTTGCCTACCTGCTCAGCTCAGTGTACATTCTCTGATATTTCTTGGTGCCGGGATAAATGAACTCCTGTGCACATACAGTGGTAACCTCATCCCCGGCCGGCCAATCGGAAAGAACCCAGATTAAGACCAGAAGATGTCAGCAAGGTGACACTAAACAATATCCTTATTTTTTTTAATAATAATAATCCATACACATGCGCTACTTAAAGGGTTTGTAAACCTTTGTGTTTTTTCACTTTCATGCATCCTATACATTGAGGTGAAAAAACACCTTGCATTGTCCAGCCACCCAGCCCCCCCGCTTGACTTGCCTGATCCCCGAATTTCCGTGGGCATGATCCCGTGTCGCTCTCGCCACTCTTCATTGGATAGATTGATAGCAGCGCAGCCATTGGCTCCCGCTGCGGTCAATCAAATCCAATGACGTGGGTGCCGGGGGCAGGGCCGAGTCATACACTCGGCGGTGATTGATGCCGAGTGTGTGACACGGGAGCGCGCCCACAAGGTAACCCTCTCGGGAGAAAGCTTCACAGAGGGGGTTTTCTATTACAGGGAGGAGCCGCGAGAGCCTCCGTGGGACCCCAGAAGAGGACGATCGGAGCCACTCTGTACAAAACGAACTGCACAGTGGAGGCAAGTATGATATGTTTGTTATTTTAAAAAGAAAAAAAAGTGAACCTTTACTGTCACTTTAATGACACTGTAATCTATTTTTTATTATTTGTTTTTACTTTGTTTTTCTGGCTCCTTGAAAGGTCCTCTGTGAGATCTCAAACCTCTAATTTTACTCCTCCCTTCTATATAGCGCTGCAGATGAGTCCTAAGAGGGCCAATGAGAGCTGCAGAGCTGGGGGTGTGCCTCTGTGTAAATCCAGGAAGTGAGCACTTTGTGTAGCCACAGCTGTCAACAGCCTGTCATTGCAGTGTATGGGCTCAACAGCCACTTCTGTCCACATACAGCTGTCAATCCCAGTCAGAGCAATCGGTGGATTCTGCTTGTGACAAGTGTGTGTGTGTGTGTGCCGCTCAGGCTTGACACGGTCGTCTTTCGGGATGAAAAAAAATGACATTTTTAAAAACGTCATTCAAAATGATCGTGTGTGGGCTTCACATCGTTTTTCGGCTTCTGAAAAAACGACAAAAAAAAAATTCGAACATGCTGCATTTTTTAATGTCGTTTTTTTTCGGGTTGTAAAAAATGATCGTGTGTGTGCTAAAACGACGTTTTAAACCCGCGCATGCCCAGAAGCAAGTTATGAGACGGGAGCGCTCGTTCAGGTAAAACTACCATTCATAATGGAGTAAGCACATTCATCACGCTGTAACAGACAAAAAAGCGCGAATCGTCTTTCACTAACACAGAATCAGCTAAAAGCAGCCCAAAGGCGAATAGAACTTCCCCTTTATAGTGCCGCCGTACGTGTTGTACGTCACCGCGCTTTGTTCATCATTTTTCCAAAACAATTGTGTGTGGGCAACATCGTTTTTAATGATGAAGTTGGAAACATTTCGTTTTTTGGACATGGTGAAAAATGTCAATTTTTTTCATGCCGAAAAACGACCATGTGTACGCGGCATTAGTTTCAATGTTGTAAACTGAATACTAAGATCCTAACCCCGGGGAAAGTCAGTTTGGGGCAGCTTTGTGTCACTGTGAAAGGGAACTTTGGATTTGTGGTCAAATTTCTTCCTTTCTCATTCACTTGATGGTTTTGTGATACCACATGTAGCTGTGAGCACGCTTATGATCAGAGGTGGATGATTGCAGCTTCATGTGATGATCACAAGACCGTTCTAGTGATGAGCCGTGAAAAATGTCGCAAACAGTCTCAGCGTTCTCCATGTACCTCAGTCACAGGACTGACATTTCCTTTAGAAGTTTGTCTCTGTACAAAATATTGTCCACGAAGGATCGTTTTATCACTGGGCTAGCCTCGCCATTCAGGACTATCTGAGATCCACTTGGTGTGGTAAAAAAGCGGTCAGGGGCTCTTACCACTATAGTTAAATTAACAATATGGCTGTAGTTGCACTGTAACCACTTGACCTCCGAAAGATATACCCCCCCCCCCCCCTCCTTTCATGACAAGACCATTTTTTGAGATACGACACTGCGTTATTTTAACCGACAAGTGTGCGGTTGTACGCTGCTGTACCCAAATACATTTTTGTCTTTTTTTTCCACAAATATAACTTTCTCCTGGTTTTTATTTTTTGCACTATGAACAAAAAAATAACTACTATATGTTGTATTTTCTGCTATAAAACACATCCAATAAATACTGTGGCCCAGATTCTCAAAGACTTACGACGGCGTATCTCCAGATACGCCGTCGTAAGTCCGAATGAGAGCCGTCGTATCTATGCGCCTGATTCATAGAATCAGTTACGCATAAATTAGGCCAAGATATGAGCGGCGTAAGTCTCCTACGCCGTCGTATCTTGGGTGCATATTTACGCTGGCCGCTAGGTGGCGCTTCCGTTGATTTCCGCGTTGAATATGTAAATGAGCAAGATACGCCGATTCACGTACGTACGCCCGTCACAATTAGTTACGCCGTTTACGTAAGACATACGCCGGCGTAAAGATAAAGCTGCTCTCTAGGTGGCGCAGCCCATGCAAGGTATGGACGTCGGAACAAGCGTATCTTTTTACGTCGTTTACGTAAGTCGTACGTGAATGGGGCTGTGCGTAGGTTACGTTCACGTCACAGGCATTGAGCCGGCGTATCTTAGGGCGTAAATTCGACGTGATACTGAGCATGCGCCGTTCGTTCGGCCATGCATTTACATGGGGTCACGCTTAATTTAAATACAACACGCCCGCGACCTGCCTACTTTGAATTACGCGCGCTTACGCCGGCCCATTTACGCTACGCCGCCGTAACTTTGGACGCAAGTGCTTTGTGAATACTGCACTTGCCTCTCTAAGTTGCGACGCCGCCCTATGAGAATCTTGGCCTGTATTTATTGGCGTATAACACTCACTTTTTTACCCTGAAAATAAAGGGTAAACTGTGCCTGCGTGTTATACGCAGGTGGCTGTGGAAAAAAAAATCCTGAAATTTTCCTCTTAGGCCCCTTTCATACTGGGGCGGGAGGCGCGGTGGCGGTATAGTGCCTCCTGCGTTGTAGAGTAAACCGTTTGTAGAGTAAACCGTGTATGCCGCGTTGTAGAGTAAACTCAGATTTGTATTCTCTTGCAGGTGCACTGTGGGCGAAATTACAGACGCAATGAAGAAGGTGTTTGGAGAACACAAAGCCAGCGATCGGATGGTGAGTGGAGCTTACCGCCAGGAGTTCGGAGAGAGTGAAGAAATATCCTTCACTTTAAAAAGGTAAGACTTTGTCTCTATCTTGCAGTTCTAGGATTTGCTGTTATATTGATTCATTTATGTGGAGCATCCTTGCCTAACCAGGGTTCCTCCAGAGGTGGCCAGGGGTTCCTGGAGCAATTCCTGACTTTTCATATGAGCTACCAAGAACACCAGTGATCTTATAGGTATATGTAAGGGGGAATTCTTCCCAATGACCACCATTCCAAGGAGAATTCTTCCTACTGGCTGTTGGTGTACCAGGGCCCTGCGCTGACCACCGCTTTACCAAGGCCCTGCGCTGACCGCCGCTTTACCAGTGCCCTGCGCTGACCGCCAATGTACCAGTGCCTTGCGCTGACCTCCGCTGTACCAGGGCCCTGCGCTGACCTCCGCTGTACCAGGGCCCTGCGCTGACCGCCGCTGTACCAGGGCCCTGCGCTGACCGCCGCTGTACCAGGGCCCTGCGCTGACCGCCGCTGTACCAGGGCCCTGCGCTGACCGCCGCTGTACCAGGGCCCTGCGCTGACCGCCGCTGTACCAGGGCCCTGCGCTGACCGCCGCTGCACCAGGGCCCTGCGCTGACCGCCGCTGCACCAGGGCCCTGCGCTGACTACTAGTGTACTAGCAATTTTCAGACATTCTGTCTGTCCTGCAAACAGCAGAACGGAGGGCGATCGAGGGACCAGTTTTTGTAGCGAGACCCCTCTACAGCTGCATGTGTAATGGGAGGACACATGGTCTTTGAAAAAAGAGGAGTGCTGGTATGTACTATTCAGGGGATATTGAATTGCATAGTGGGAATTTTGGAAAATTATACTGAAGGTAAATGTACATTTTCAAGCTGAAGTTTATCCTTATTTTTCGCGTTCCCTGGTTTCTCCATCCACCCTCATCAATATGCTAATTATTTTTTTTCGCTCAAGCCGCAATGTGGTTGGGGGAATCGCGCCTGCTCAACTATTGTATTCAAACAGCAAGGAGATTTTCCTGCTGTCAGAATACAATGATCCGTGCTGATGGCTATAGCCAGTGGCACTGATCGAACAGGAAAAAAAAAACACAGAAGTCAATCCGTAGATCGACTTCTGTACAACCAGGGTGCCCATTCATGGGTCGAAATTCAGCCGGTCCCTGCGGAACCATGTATGGCCTGCTTAAGCAATCGAAGTACAGGAGAGGAGCTTGTATGACTCTGCAAGACTGTGGGCAGAGATGGAGTTTAATATTAAGTGTTCAGTCCTGGCATTGGGTTAAAGTAAGTATAGATTTTTGGGACTGGCACTGACAGCAGCTTTGTGACAAGATTGAGAAACTCCATTCATCCTTGCATAATATAACATTTATAGGTAGAGTTGATCCAGGGAAAATCCGATTGTCTCTCAGGCCGGAATCACACTAGTGCGTTGCTTTTTTGAGCTGCGTTGTCATTGCAGATTTCTCTAGAGGGTGTTCTGCAGATCAACTGCGGTTTAGCTGCAGATCAGGTGCGAATTTGGAGACCTGGGAGAACTTCCAGGTGAGAGGAGAGTGGGGGAGAATTGTATTGAGCTGAATGAGAGAAACTCCTGCAGAGAACTGAACACATGTGCGAATTAGATGCGTACCCATAGAAGATAATGGGACTGAATTCGCACCTGAGCCGCACCGCAAGACATAAAAACCGCATGCGGTTTGGAGGCAATACGCAGTGCGAATGCATCGCACATATGTGAACCAGCCTCATTGAAAACAATGTATTTTGAAATGTCCTGCGAATTAGATGCGGTTTAAACCGCACTCAATTCGCATAGGTGTGAACCTAGCCTCAGGGGATCAGGAAGGAATTTTTTCCCCTGCTGTAGCCAATTGGATCATGCTCCGCTGGGGTTTTCACCTTCCTCTGGATCAACTGTGGGTATAGAATTGGGTATATGGGATTGTATGTTGTTGTTGTTATTATTATTGTTATTGTTATATTTATTTTTGTTATGGTTGATGGACTTGTGTCTTTTTTCAACCTAACTATGTAACTATCCTTAGAGAAAATTGCATTGAGGATTAAAATCTGATTCAAACATGGCATCGGATTTTTTGTTTCTTTTTCTTTTAGATTGACAGTATGTGGGTTCCTTTCCCATTTCCATCTATACAGAGAAAAATATGATAGTCTCAATATTAAAAAGTCTCTCCTCCTTCAGATATTCCCAATGACAGTTTTATTATAGAATGCGCAGTGTGGATGTTGTCAGGTCCTGTATGTAAGCCGGCTCTCTTCCGCCTCGGGCCTCTGTGGCTGTGAGACCCAATGAGCGCTGCAATTGGCGGATCCACTTTTCCTTTCGTTTTTTTTTCTATTAAGTGTTTTACACAAAGTGCAGCTTGTCCACCATCTGCAGAGGTCATTACTTCTGATCTCAGAATAGAAATGTTCCCGATATGCATGAAAAGGCCGAGCTGTTATCAGGGGGGAAATAAAACTTGTGATGACATCCTCTTTTTATCATGTCGTGCTTTATTGTATAAACCTGTCAGCCATTTAAAACTGAAGTAAGAGGGTTCATTTAGATGGCGTATTTGGTATTTATTTTTTACACTTCTGAACGCAGATCTGTTACAGCCAATGTGTCCATTGTGGAATTTAGATCCATATTCCAGAGCAGCATTTATTGTGTCAGTGGAAGGAGTAGTGCCCCATTCCAGGTGCCAGTGGAAGGAGTGCCCCATTCCAGGTGTCGGTGGAAGAAACTGTGCCCCATTCCAGGTGTCGGTGGAAGAAACAGTGCCCCATTCCAGGTGTCGGTGGAAGGAGCAGTGCCCCATTCCAGGTGTCGGTGGAAGGAGCAGTGCCCCATTCCAGGTGTCGGTGGAAGGAGCAGTGCCCCATTCCAGGTGTCAGTGGAAGGAGTAGTGCCCCATTCCAGGTGTCGGTGGAAGGAGCAGTGCCCCATTCCAGGTGTCGGTGGAAGGAGCAGTGCCCCATTCCAGGTGTCGGTGGAAGGAGCAGTGCCCCATTCCAGGTGTCGGTGGAAGGAGCAGTGCCCCATTCCAGGTGTCGGTGGAAGGAGCCGTGCCCCATTCCAGGTGTCGGTGGAAGGAGCAGTGCCCCATTCCAGGTGTCGGTGGAAGGAGCAGTGCCCCATTCCAGGTGTCGGTGGAAGGACCAGTGCCCCATTCCAGGTGTCGGTGGAAGGAGCAGTGCCCCATTCCAGGTGTCGGTGGAAGGAGCAGTGCCCCATTCCAGGTGTCGGTGGAAGCAGCAGTGCCCCATTCCAGGTGTCGGTGGAAGCAGCAGTGCCCCATTCCAGGTGTCGGTGGAAGGAGCAGTGCCCCATTACAGGTGTCGGTGGAAGGAGCCGTGCCCCATTCCAGGTGTCGGTGGAAGGAGCAGTGCCCCATTCCAGGTGTCGGTGGAAGGAGCAGTGCCCCATTCCAGGTGTCGGTGGAAGGAGCAGTGCCCCATTCCAGGTGTCGGTGGAAGGACTAGTGCCCCATTCCAGGTGTCGGTGGAAGGAGCAGTGCCCCCATTCCAGGTGTCCGTGGAAGAAACAGTGCCCCATTCCAGGTGTCGGTGGAAGGAGCAGTGCCCCATTCCAGGTGTCGGTGGAAGCAGCAGTGCCCCATTCCAGGTGTCGGTGGAAGCAGCAGTGCCCCATTCCAGGTGTCGGTGGAAGCAGCAGTGCCCCATTCCAGGTGTCGGTGGATGGAGCAGTGCCCCATTCCAGGTGTCGGTGGAAGGAGCAGTGCCCCATTCCAGGTGTCGGTGGAAGGAGCAGTGCCCCATTCCAGGTGTCGGTGGAAGGAGCAGTGCCCCATTCCAGGTGCCGGTGGAAGGAGCAGTGCCCCATTCCAGGTGCCAGTAGAAGGAATAGTGCCCCATTCCAGGTGTCAGTGGAAGGAGCAGTGCCCCATTCCAGGTGTAGGTGGAAGGAGCAGTGCAGAAATGGGTGGGAGGACTCTGTGATCTGGGGTAGAGGGCTGATTGGGTCATTTTGAGGGGGACCTCTGATGTATGGGGGGGGACTTTGATCTGATGAGGGGATCTCTAAAGAATAGGGGGACTTTGATCTGATGAGGGGACCTCTGATGTATAGGGGAGACTTTGTTGTGATTGGAAGGACATCTGACCTGACTGGGTCTTCTGACCTGACTGGTACCGCTGATGTGAAGGGGGGCTTCTGTTATGAAGGTCATTTCATCAAGGCTTTTGTGTGCATTGTCCCAGGCTCATGTTTCCCCATTGATTAGTAACATTAACATTTTTTGGCCTGGGGTTTTTTTTTGTTTTTTTTTTAGATTCTGCATACTTTTTTAAGGTTGCAGAGATTTAAAAAAAAAAAAAGGTTGAGAAACACTGCTTTAGAGCAGTATTAAGGATGTAAAAATGAATGCACATGTATACAAGTAAACTCGTTCTAGTGGCTAGAATAAATGTTTCTTCAAGCCCTGGCAGAGCGAGGGATACGGTAAGTAAAACTGCTTTTATCAGTACACTAGACAAAAACAAGCATTTAACCATTGCAGCGCTAGGGCAGCCCCACTGTAATGCCTAGTACACACGATAGGATTTATCCACGGATACGGTCCTCCAGACTGTTTCCGCGGATAAATCCTCTGAGGATTTTGATCCGATGGAGTGTACACACCATCGGATCGAAATCCGCGCCGAATTCCCATCGCGATGACGTGTCGCGCCGTCGCCGCGATGATGACGCGGCGACGTGCGCGACGCTGTCATATAAGGAATTCCATGCATGCGTCGAATCATTACGACGCATGCGAGGGATGGGTTCGGACGGATCGATCCGGTGAGTCTGTACAGACCACCGGATCGATCCGCTGGAGCCGATTCCAGCGGATAGATTTCTTAGCATGCTAAGAAATTTTTATCCGCTGGAAATCGGTCGGCCCGAAATATATCCGCGGATAAATATCCGCTGGATCGTACACACCAGCGGATCTATCCGCTGAAACCGATCCGCGGATCAATTTCAGCGGATCGATCCTCTTGTGTGTACGGGGCCTTAGGATCATTTTGAACTTTCCCCACTGATCAGCTTCAACTAACCAGTGTATTGTTGCATCATGGGAGGAAACTCCTATAAACGTGTGGCGAGCATGCAGCCTCCATGCAGATATCGTCCTAATAATGGATTTCGAAATCTGGGTATTAATTTGTGTTTTTTGTTTTTTTTGTACTTATGTCTATTTAGGGTGCAGGGTTTTGTAGATCGAGAAGGACGGAGACCTCGTCTACTCGTGGCAAAAATGGGGCAGGATGGCCATGACAGGGGGGCAAAGGTTATTGCCACTGGGTTTGCTGACCTGGGATTCGACGTGGACATTGGACCCCTTTTCCAGGTAAGAGAGCGGCATTACTGAAATATTGTTTATATACTTTAGGAGCACTCCAGACAGCAGATCGCTGAACTGTTCACAATAGCTAATAGACGCTGCACCTTTGTGAACATTGGAAAGTCTACTAGATAATTTGGGGTGATTACAGAACAAGAATGCCAAGGTAATGTGGGACAGTCCAAACCTATGCTGCGTACACACGATCGGAAATTCCGACAAGAAAAACTTGGATTTTTTTCAGACGGAATGTTGGCTCAAACTTGTCTTGCATACACACGGTCACACAAAATTCCGACCGTCAAGAACGCGGTGACGTACAACACTACGGTGAGCCGAGAAAAATGAAGTTCTATGATTCCGATCATGCATGTTTTTTTTTTTTTTTTTTTTTTTCTTTTGCCATGTCGAAGAACCAGCTCTCAAATTTTTGCTGTCGGAAAAAGTTAGATGGAGCCTACACACAGTCGAAATTTCCGACCAAAAGCTCACATCGAACTTTTTTTGTCGGAGTGTGTACGCGGTATAAGTTTCTTCGCAATAACCAAATTAAACTTTTTTGGGGGATTTTAATGGTCCCTCTTTATGTAGACTTGATGGTGCTTAACTGGAATGGAAGTTCTGAAAAAATTGTTTTTTTTTGGGGCGGGGAGGAAGATTCTGGGGTTGTATTTTTTTATAGCAACAGAAGGTCTACTCCAGTCTCTGGGTTAGCATCTTATACCGATGACCAGATCTTATGCTGTATTCCAAGGGTCACTGAGCTTTCTAAACAAAGGGACAAATTTGGGGGCTGGACTGAGGCCAGCGGAAGTAGAAAATCTGTCGGTGGGAGTAAGAAAATTACATTGGACCTGTGGTCGGTAGCAGGAGGAATAGATCCCCATCACTGGTGTCAGTGGAAGGAATAGTGCCTTTTATCAGTGGGAGAAATTGTGCCCTGTTGGTGGTGGTAGTGGGAAGTATAGGGTACCATCGTTCGTCAGTGGAAGGAATAGTGCCTTTTATCAGTGGGAGAAATGGTGCCCCGTTGGTGGTGGTAGTGGGAAGTATAGGGTCCCATCGTTAGTGGTAGGAATAGTGCCCTAACAGCTGGATAAAGACAAGTAAGGGTCCACATTTGGCCCACAGGCCAGGGTTTGGAGACCACTGCTGTATTCAAACTTTATGGATTCTTCTCTTCACTTCCTGTTTATTGGATGAGTGTCACATAGAACAGGAAGTTAAAAAATGTGTTATCTGACATTTCACCTTACTACCAGAGGATAGTTGTTTGTTGGGATGAGAACCCGTAAAAAATCTCTTTATGAGGACACAGACTGAATACTAAAACTATGAAAATGTCTAACCCTTCTGTGCGCTAACACTGTTGATTCACTCTTGCCGAGCTTTAATGGGCAACTAAAGTGTTGTATTGGTATATCAACAGGGTTTAAAGGATCAGTGAACTTTTAAAACCAAATGCATTTATCTTTTCCGCCGATATCCATTTCTTCATCTGATCTCCCCATAGAGGAGAGCAGGGCTCTGACGGGTCCGTGTCTGCACAGTGATCGGAGACGGTCCTGTCATCCGCCTGCTCAGCATGGATCAATCCCCCGCTGAGCAAAGCGGAGTCTGTCTGGCGGACTGCCCGTGTGAAAGAGCCCTTCCTGTTAGGGACTATCAACCCTTTCTTTATGTACTGGTCACCATTGTTGCCAAGAAGTAATCGGAAATGCAACATTTTTAGAAATTGCATCAAAACAAGAGGTGAGGGTATGGCCCCTTTCACACGGGCTGTCCGATCAGGTTCTCATTTCAGTTTTTCAGGCGGACCTGATCGGAGCCTCCAGTCTCTTCTATTAAGTGCCAGATGTCAGCGGAATCGCGTGGCGGAGGCCTGACCGATCCCCTTTGAACAAGGAGAGAGATCGGCAGTAACTGCACAAAGGCAAAGCTTTGAACAAAAAGGGGGAAGAGTTCTCCCAAGAGGGCCAAGCAAAGGACAATGTGATTGATTTAATTGATTTATTAAATAGAAAAATACCACACTACAATTTAATGAATAAAAGAGACTGATTACACAGCCCACAGACACATTTAAAAAGACAGCGTTGTCATTGATTAAAATGGAGGAGTTCGCAGCTGCGCATCCATCACACATTCAATGACCACATACATACACTCACACTGACCAATAGTTAAGAAACGTGATGGTATATATAGAACTCCTTCATGAGTTGGACCGGAATAATAGCAAACACAGTTCTGGTAACTATTGAGGTTATTGGGTCAGGTGGCTCATTTGAATGTAGGTGGTGTGGAGCGAATTACTTGGTGCTTGGCTGTCCTGGGATCATGTATAGGGTAGTAGATGGTAGTCCACAGTGGGTAAATAATGGATCCCTCCCAGAAATGTATGAACGGATCCCACCTAGTACAAGCAGAGCGGGCGTTTGGTTGATGTTTGAGGAACAGACTTAAACACACAGTCACTCAATACAGTAGTGGTATGGATACATCCAGGGCTCAAGTCCTGCGAAGGGAACTGTGTTCCTGCTGTGAAAAAAGTGCAGGGACGCCGTTCCCTTTGCAGGACTAGAGCAGCCGAGCCGCCCGAGCCAATCCTTCACTAAGTGGCGATGCCCAGCTCGAGTCACTGTCAGAGGCAGGCGAACCTTGGTAATCCTTTGTTACAGGCCTCTTCCTGTATATGGATTCATCGGGTAGTGTGCGGGTACTCCGTCACTTCCTCGATGCCGCAATGTCTCCTGGGAGCTTTTGTCATTGTTCCCAGGAGACATTGCGGAGGTCTGCCACGCGTTATCTCGGGATTTAGAAAGAACTTGCTTAAAGGCAGACCTCTGCAAAGTCTCCAGGGAACAATGACAAAAGCTCCCAGGAGACATTGCGGCATCGAGGAAGTGACGGAATACCAGCACACTACCCGATGAATCCATATACAGGAAGCGGGCAGTAACATAAAGGATTACTAAGGTACAGTGGATCGAAAAAAAACATGCGGTTTAGTAATTATGCATATGAGCGTATCATTTTTTTTTTTTTGGTGGGGGAGTGGATCTTTGGTGGGAGTTCCCACACTTTTTTCCCCAGGACTTGACCCCTGGATACATCTCCATCAGATGCAGACAGGGGAGGCAACATGGGAAAGAAAACATCATTGACATGAGATACTCTCATCAGACCGTTTGTCCACCACTTCCATGTGCCTCTACCCATTAATCCAGGTTTGAGCCGTGCTCGGTGTGTACCGGAGTCCAGATACCTGGAGGATTTCCTGCCATGTATGAGAGCCGTTCACACAGACTGGCGGTTTCGACCGGAGTACAGGAAGCCGCCGTTCAGCCACCAACACCATGCAGCAAACGAACGATCCCCCGTTCGATGTACCAACGTATCCATGCCACTATTCTATTGAGTGACTGGGTGTTTAAGTCCGTTCCTCAAACATCAACCAAACACCTGCTCTGCTTGTACTAGGTAGGATCTGTTCATACATTTCTGGGTGGGATCCATTATTTACCCGCTGTGGACTACCATCTACTACCCTATACATGATCCCAGGACAGCTATGCACCAAGTAATTGGCTCCACACCACCTACATTCAAATGAGCCACCTGACCCAATAACCTCAATAGTTACCAGAACTGTGTTTGCTATTATTCCGGTCCAACTCAGGCAGGCGTTCTATATACCACCAAGTTTATGTAGTTAAAGCGGAGTTCCACCCAAAAATGGAACTTCCGCTTTTTGGAACCCTCCCCCCATGTGTCACATTTGGAACCTTTCAGGGGGAGGGGGGTGCAAATACCTGTCTAAGACAGGTATTTGTACCCACTTCCGGGCATAGACTTCCCGCCCCCCAGGACACACTGTTCCCAGGAGAGAGTGGAACCATGCATGCGCAGTAGGGAATGGGACAGTGAAGCCGCAACGCTTCACTTCCTGATTCCCTCACTGTGGATAGCGGCGGCAGCATCCGAGGGACGAGCGATTGCGCGGCCTCGGCTGCCGACATTGCGGGTGCACTGGTCAGGTAAGTGTCCATTTTTTAAAAGTCAGCAGCTGCACTATTGGTAGCTGTTGGCTTTTAAAAAAACAATTTGGGTGCACCTCCGCCTTAAAGTGGTCAGTGTATGTCATTGAATGTGTGATGGATGCGCAGCTGTGAACTCCCCCGTTTTAATCAATGACAACGTTGTCTATTTAAATTTGGCTGTGTAATCAGTCTCTCTTATTCATTAAATTGTAGTGTGGTATTTTTCTATTTAATAAATCAATTAAATCAATCACATTGTCCTTTGCTTGGCCCTCTTGGGAGAACTCTCTTCCCCCTTTTTGTTGTATGTCGCTAGGACTGCAGCTTTTGGTTACTAACCTAGATGAAAGATTGACCAATTTTTGTAAATTTATAGCTTAATCTATTAGTAAGTAATGGTTGATCTGGGCATCCAATTATTTTTTTCAAAGCTTCACACTGGATTTCTGCACAAACCTGGAAGAAATCCACAAAGCACACGTAGATTCCAGTAAGAATACACGTGACTTTTGCATTCAGACAACCTCTGCTTATCATGGAGATCAGCTTGAGGTTGACAAGGGTTTTAACTCTTCTCTACACTATCCAAAAGTGTTAAAAAAAAAAAAGTTGTGACCTGCACTTCAACCACTTGCTGGTGGACAGATGAACCGATAAAAGCTACACAGAAACATTTTAGAAGCTCAGTCCTGCTACGCAAATCATTAGTGATAGAAAGCATATAGTAGCAATTAGTCTTGCATTATTGCACAATGCTCCATTCAAGTGTGATTAATCGCTACATTTTGCTTCTTGGGGCAGTGTTACTGTTCGCCCACATTAATGGGAGCATGTTGTAATGGGGAGATGTATTTTAACACACAATTCCCTGTAGGATTACATAAAAAAACAGACATTCAGGAAGCATCAGGATCGCTATACCACGCCTAGGGAATCGTTTGTTTAGCGATCATTTGCTATCAATCCATCACTAGTTATTTTAGTAGTAGGATTGCGCTACCAAAAATCCTCTGCGTAGGTTCTAGCCTGTATAGGTGACTGTCAGCAAGTGGTTAAATCCCTTAATAGTAAGAGATTTGAATAGCCTGAAAAGCTTTAGCTTTAATTGGCTAATTAAACTGTATGTAAACCCTAACAATGAGCTTCTCATTTATTCCCCTTGATTTGTTAAAGCCCATCTCCAAGAAAAATCCTTCCTTGCAGTGGGGCTGCCCATATACTGCAAAGTTTAAATGCTCATTTAGGTCTAGGGTACTTGACAAAGTACAGTACTTGCCTCCTGATCTTCCCACTGCTGATATGGTTCCGGCTAACGTGAAAGTTCCTGCGCAGGCGCAATCTGATCTGCCAATATGGTTCCGGCTAACGAGAAAGTTCCTTTAAGGACTGCGCAGGCGCAAACTTGCCGACAGAAATCTCCGAACCTCGGCCGGCATCCAGGGCGACGTGGATTTTGAGGAAAGTGGCCGGTCGGCCTCACGTCCTCGCTTTGCTCGGACGGCTCGCTCAGCTCGCTCGGCCTCCTGGCTCTTTTTTTAACATCCTCCAATCCACAGGGATGTTAAAGAATGAGCCTGGATGCCGGGCGAGGTTCTTGTCCCGTTCTAGTCCCGTTCTTGCCTGATATAGAATTCTTACTGCTCCACAGTCCTGGGTCTTCAAGATGCACCAAATCTTTTCAAATGCTGAAAGGTGTGGACTGCAGGCTAGTCAGTTAAAGAGGAAGTAAACCTCTGTGAGTGTCCGGAGTTGCATGATGTAACTCCTGCACATGCATGCGGGAGCCACCAGTCATGGCACGAGCCCCTTAGAAACGTGGTTGTAAACCCTTACAACACACTTTATGCTACAGGTAGGCCTATATTAAGGCTTACCTGTAGCTACCCAGGATATCTCCTAAACCTGCACGGTTTAGGAGATATCCCCCTGTGTCTGCATGTGCCAAAGTCATCGGCACATGCGCACTGAAGTAATGGCACGTCGCACCGTTGCTTCAGTTAGACGTGCCGTTACCGATGGCTCCCACGCATATGCGCAGGAGTGACATCATCACGGCTCTAGCCAATCACAACTCTGGAGCCCGCAATACCTGGAAGTCACTCCGGGAGAGATGTCGCCTCTGGAGGGGGAGAATGAGGACCGCTGTGGGGGCTTCGATCTCGGGTAAGTAATTCATAATGAGCTTGTATGCTATGCTAGCTCATTATGCTATGCATACTAGCTTATTATGCCTTTATCTTGCAGGGTGTTTTTTTTTTTTCAGGAGGGTTTACAACCACTTTTAGTGAGCATGCGCCAATGATGTTGGTGCAAGGGTATATAAGGTAAATATCTCCTAAACCATGTAGGTTTAGGAGATATTTCTAGTACCTGCAGGTAAGCCTTATTATAGAACGGTGTGGGGGTCCCCCCAAAATCCATATCGGACCCTTATCCGAGCACGCAGCCCGGTCGGTCGAGGCAAGGGGGTGGGGACGAGCGAGCGCCCCCCAGATCCCAGCTCCCCCACTCTAGGTGAATGAGTATAGGGTACATTGTACCCCTACCCATTCACCTGGAGAAAAAAAATGTAAAAAAAAAACGCACTACACAGGTTTTAAAAGTAATTTATTAGGCAGCTTCGGGGGTCTTCTTCCGACTTCTCCCGCAAACCCCGACAACCAACGGCCTGGGTTGTCGGGAAGAGGCCCTTGTCCCCATCAACATAAGGACACGATGCTGTGGGGTGGGTGGGCCGCAGGGCGCCCCCCTGCCCCAAAGCACCTACCCCCCAGGTTTCGGGCATGCGGCCTGGTAAGGTTCAGGAAGGGGGGGGGGGGTGGCGCTCGCTCGTCCCCACCCCCTTTCATGACCGACCGGGCTGTGTGCTCGGATACGGGTCTGGTATGGATTTTGGGGGGACCCCCACCCCGTTTTTTTCGGTGTACAGGGTTCCCTTGAAATCCATAGCAGACCTAAGGGCCTGGTATGCTCTTGGAGGGGGAACCCATGCGGTTTTTTTATTTAAAATTTGGCATGGAGTTCCCCCTCAAGATTCATACCAAACACAGCTGACACAGTGCACTGCGATTACCTGCAGATAGCTGCGCCAGATCGCACCTAGACACATTCAATTCTATTTTTTCTATTCGCACCAAACCGCAGGTAACGAAACTGCAGCTAAACGCAGTGTGTGAAGGGTGTCATAAGAAAGCATTGTGTGCTTCTAGCTGGGGTAGTATCCGCAGCTAAAAGCACCATTCTATCCGTCCGTGTGAAAGGGGCCTAACAGTGCAGAGGTAACCTGTTGGTGCAGGGGATTGGCTAAGTAAAAATTTTTTTTTTTTTTGGCTCCTTCAGACATAAATGAACATTTAACTGTTCAGAGGCAGCCCCACTGCAGGGGAGAATGTTCGTTTTTTCCCCAAGAGTTCAGATTTTAAGTGCATGAAAACACTAAAAATCTATTTAAAAAAATTGTTCTCTCCTTCCTCCTCCTCCCTATCCTGCCTAACCTGTATAAAAAAAAATAATGTGCTTGCCTAATTTTTATCTGCTCTGGTCCCGTCACATGATCCTGCAACTCTGTGTAAGGCAGAACTCGACAACGCCTGTAACTTCTAAGAACCACAATGTCACCCTTATGCTCCCATGCTGTTGTCAGCGCTTCCTCCTCTCCCCTGCAGCAGCCACTCACTGGCACAGGGGATCCGGAGCTGCACCTGACTGGAGCAATTTAAAGATGGGTAATTACACAGATATTTTTGTACAGGATAGGAAGGAGGAGGGAACATTTTAAAGTGTAGTTTTTAGTTAGGCTTTTCTTTCACTTTAAAAATACAATTGAAAGTGTTTTTTTTTTTTTTTTTAATCTGGTGCAAAAAAATTCCTGCTGGTTCTGCCAGAAATCCAAAAAGGATCAAATTGCTGTTATCAGTTACATAATTCCCAGCTATCTCAGTGGAATATACGGTGAGTGAGCATTGTTGGCCTAAGACAGAATTGTTTTACTGGCAGGTTCACCACGTGAACATAAAGAAAAGCCTGAAAAAACGAATGTAGCCACCACATTTATCTGGCAAGCTGCAGTATATTACATTTTTTGTTCTAGGGTTTACATACTTTTATCTTCTTGTTTAGCCCAATTCTGGCATCTGAATAGACAAGAGGTGCAACCTTCAAGCCTGTTCTGTCCATTTCACAACATACATTGCTCATTTTCCCTTCCCAGCTGTCAGTGCATTAGCAGGATGATCAGACGGGAAGGTTGACACGAAGGCCACTAGCTCTGCCGTCTGCAGCTCCCCGAGGTGTTATACACACATTTGTACTTGGCTACGATGTGATGAGAACCTCTTTACAGGTTATAACAGCAACCTGTGAATGTGGATGAACATGGCCTGTCAATTTGTTTAAAAAGCGGCCAAACTAATAATTGTGGTTGATTCTTATTTATAATGCATGATGCAGATTCTTTATACAGACACAGAAGTATAAGACCTCTGGGAGCTTCACAGCCTCTGCCCAAATCAAGACAGAGTTTCCGCCAATGGACTCCATACGTATCAGAGGGTTGGTAGAGCATAATGGGATTTTGTTCTAGGTGCTCCTCAATAGCCACTCCACAGTTTACAAATGCGGTGTCAGATCACTGCCCTTTTCACCAACTTGTGACAAATGACTGGTCAACCTCACACTGCGCTGTCACTCATACGCAGCAATGTCACTCCCAGCCTCACCCTGCTCAAAGATTTTTCAGTTTGCGGGACCACAATCTAAGTGCCAACAGACTGACAGCGATTGTCACTGGGTTAAGTTAAAGTGGAGCTCCACCCAAAAGGGGAAGTCAAGGCCTCCTACCCCCATCCTTTTCCCCAAATGGCACTTTTTTGGGGTTGGGGAGGAGGTACCTGGTTTTGACAGGTACCCGCTCTTTCCCTTGGCGATCCAAGTGAAAGTTCTCCTCTCCTCCTTTCTCCCTGCAGTATCTGTGACAGATCACTGGTCCCAGAAGATTGTGGGACCATTCACAATTCGCGGCTCGCACATGCACAGTGGGCACCCGGCTGTGAAGTCGCAAGTTGTCACAGTCAGGTGCCCACAGTTGAGAAGTTCCCAGGGATAGAAGACCAAGCAAAGGGACCAAACAAAGGGTGAGCACGTCGCCGACTCTTGTTTTGTCCTGTGTATTTTTTTTCCCAAAAATTGTGTGTAAAAGACAACTGCGCAAATACTGTGTGACATAAAATATTGCAACGATCGCTATATATATATATATATATATATATATATATATATATATATATATATATATATATATATATATATATATATATATATATATATATATATATATATATATATATATATATATATATATAAAAAGTTTGGGGTTCTAAGTAATTCTCTAGCAAACAATACTGGACCACTGCTGCATTAGGTCTCCTTGTGTTACAAACTGTCGTGGCTGTATTCTGAACAACATGCCCTTTCACACAGCTGTGAGAGGCCCAGTACGCGTTACCATTATACAAGTACACACCTTTATATCGCCTCATTAACTGACACTGTACCCAAACAAAATTGACGTCCACCCCACAATTAGAGCTTTCTTTTGGTGGTATTTGATCACCTCTGCGGTTTTTATGCGATATTGCGAGGGACAGATCGGACAAGTTTGACACTTTTTTGGGACCAGTGACATTTATACAACGATCAGTGCTATAAACATTTACTGATTACTGTATAAATGTCACTGGCCCGTAAGGGGTTATCACTAGAGAGTGATTAAGGGGTTAAATGTGTTCCCTGAGAGGTGTTTCTAACTGTGGTGGGAGGAGACTGACTTGGAGTACAGAGAGATCGCTGTTTCTAATCCTTAGGAACAGATGATCACTCTGTACTTCCCTGTCAGAACTGGGATCTGTTTGTGTTACAATGACAGATCCCGTTCTGGCTCTCTGTGAAACAATTTCCGGTGGCTGGCGGACATCGCGGCCACTGGCCACGCGCATCAGTTCCCCCGCCGTGCTGTTGGCGCGTGTGCCTGCTATAGTTGTTAAAGGGACCGACTTACAGCTACGGCGAATTGCGGGAACGAGCTGACCTGCCGCAGTAGATGGCCGGCAAGCAGTTAAAGTGATTGTTACCCCAACACTTCATATTCCTGATAAGTGCCTGCTGTACTTGTATGAGAAAGTATTATGTTCTCTTTGTATTGCTTCCTTTATCTGAAATCCCTGGTGTCCCTGCCGTTCTCTCTGCTTTCCTATTAAAAACTGACCACACTAAGCAGGAGAACACACTGTGGTCAGTTCTCTAGCTATGCTGGGTACTCAGCCTGCTCTCCTGCAATGATCAGACCTTTCCCCACATGCCCCTGCTGCACAGCCATTCACTGGGAAGCTTCATCTGCTGCTGCTTTTCCTCCCCCCAGCTCTTTTGCAGCTGAGAACAGAGGAATGTGATCACTTATAAAAAAAAGGTATTTATAAAAATGTTTTGCCTTTCATTTCTGTTTTAAACTGAATGGGTTGTTGGTGATCGTTTACAATTACTTTTAATTCCAGCAGCACATGGGAAGTCGCACATAATGCTGCCACATGTAGCTTTGCTACCACAGTCTTTTACTGATGACAAGCTGTTCTGCGATTGAGTTTTTAAGGCAAAGAGAAAAGGGAACAAAAAAGGGAAGCGCTCCCCTAGTGTAAAAACATCTTCTTCTTTTTTTTATAAAGGACAAAACAAAAAGTAATCCATTTCCCTGATGTACACATGCCTGTTACTATGGGCTGGTTGTCTGTGTTCCTGCAATCCATCCAGGATTGAGATGGATGATCCATGTTCCTGCTTTGCAGGAGCATAGGACCCATGCCTTCCGTAGTGACAGAACGGCGATCTGCCTTGTTTACGATCTACCATTCTGCCTGTGTACCAAATGATTGGCGGGTGCAGATCCGCTCCCGCTGTTTATAATCGCATCACTAGCAGGTCATTGGCAGCGCACTTGCGTGCCCCGGAAGTTCTGGATCACGAATATATATATATATATATATATATATATGTAATCCAGCGCTACGTGGGAGCCCTGTAGCAGTTAAACTGCTGTAGGATGGTCAGCAAGTGGTTAATTGGCCCCTGTCCAAATTGACACTAATATGTGTATGTATGACTGAGAGTTAGGGACCTTAAATTGTAAGCTTCTTAAAGGCAGGGACTGATGTGACTGTACAATATACTGTATATTCAAAGCACTGCATTAATTGCTGGCGCTATATTAGAACCTGTATTCATAAAAAAATATTTTAGCCTATAGTTCTACTTTAACCACTAGGGGCCCACGCTATAGTCGAATGACTGCTATAGCGCGGACCCCAATTGCCGGGAGGACGTCAATAGACATCCTCCCCTTTGCGCGTGCCCCGTGCGCCCCCTGCGCTGTGATCATCGAGTCACTGAGACTCGGGTGATCACGGATCCGAGTAAGGGGCCGGTCCCGGCCCCTTACCACGTGATCAGCTATCAGCCAATGACAGCTGATCATGTGATCAAAACAAAGCTCTGTAATAAGCTGACAGCGTGAGGAGAATATAAAACGGTTTTGTATTTTTATTTTATTTTTTATTTGGTCTTTTTTATATTTTCTAACAAAAATTCAAAACCTTAGAGGTGATCAAATACTACCAAAAGAAAGCTCTATTTGTGGGGAAAAAAGGGGTCCCCCTGTCAGAACAGAACAGCTCAGCAGGGGGAGAGATCACTGAACTAATCTCGGATGGTTAGTACAGTGTCTCAGACCGATATGGGAAAGCTCATCGATTGTATTTAATTGTTGCCTGAAGTTACTCTTTTTATATATAATGATGCAATTACTATTTATTATTTATCATAACTGCAGCAAACAAAACAAAAGATGTGCGCTTTAAAAATTAGTTTCCATTCTTCCTTTGTGTCACCCGTATAATTAATCACATATTCATAGATGTATTCGTGTCCCCAACTGCTCTCTGAGTCATCAATTTTTTTAATAGTTTCCCAGACACAAATACAATTGAACGACCAGAGGCGTGGAATCGCACCTTTTGCTTTATACAAGAAAATAAACAATAGTAGAAATTGTGAGACCTGATGGGGGGGTACAGGGGATACAGTTTTGCAGGTATCTTGTGTATCTTGTGTCATTTATTTCAGCAATACATTTTTTTTAATTGGGAGCTATTTATGCCTTTTATTGATTATTACTCATAATACACAATTGCACTCTGATCTATAATGATTTTGATTTTTACTTGGTATCAATTATGGTATTTTCCCAATTTTTTTTATTATATTTTATGACTCCTCATGATTTTACTCCATGAATATAAAATTAATATCATATCAAGTCGATGACATATATTCTAGGTACATAGTTATATTACAATTTGTAATACTGTGTATCATTTCTATATTGTATATTGGATCACTTTAAAATATGTTTTTTTTTATTTTTTACGTTATTTTATGTCATCTTATTTCTTAGCCCTAGTGAGTAGAGTTTTGAACCCCAAAACGCATTGGCTTTCTCTTCTGATCTCTTGTTATGTGCAGTAAAGACTTACTGGACTCACATTAGATCTGTGGCCATCTCATCCTTTTTACACTTTTAAGACTACTCTGAGAACCCCCAGTTGACAGAGAGCTATTTTAACATTTTGATTTCAAGTCCCATCTTTGGTGGAAGTGTGTGAGTGGAGTTCCAGGAGGTTAACCACTTGAAAACCGGGCCTATTTTGGCACTTCTCTCCTTTGCTAGAAAATTAATCAGAACCCCCAAACATTATATAATTTTTTCAGCAGACACCCTAGGGCAGGGATATGCAATTAGCGGACCTCCAGCTGTTTCAAAACTACAAGTCCCATCATGCCTCTGCCTCTGGGTGACATGCTTGCGGCTGTCAGAGTCTTGCCATGCTTCATGGGAGTTGTAGTTCTGCAACAGCTGGAGGTCCGCTAATTGCATATCCCTGCCCTAGGGAATAAATGGCGGTCATTGCAACTTTTTTTTTCTCGCACGGTATTTGCGCAATAATTTTTCAAACACCTTTTTTTTAGGCAAAATGAATGAAAAAATAACAAAACAGTAAAGTTAGCCCAATTTTTGTGAAAGATGATGTTACGCCGAGTAAATAGATACCTAACATGTCACGCTTTAAAATTGTGCACACTCATGGAATGGCGCCAAACTTCGGTTCTTAAAAATCTCCATAGGCGACGCTTTAATTTTTTTTACAGGTTACTATTTTCGAGGAGGTCTAGTGCTACAACTGTTGCACGCGCTCTAACGCACGCGATGATTCCTCACATGTGGGGTTTGAACGGCGTTTACAAATGTGGGCGGGACTTGCATGGGTGTTCGCTTCTGCTCGCGAGCTACCGGGGACAGGGGCGTTTAAAAAAAAAAATGTTTTCATTTTATTTTTATTTTACTTCATTTTTTTTATTTTTACACTTTTTAAAAAAAAAAAAAAATGTTGATCACTTTTATTCCTATTACAAGGAATGTAAACATCCCTTGTAATAGTCACTGTGACAGGTCCTCTTTATGGAGAGATGTGGGGTCTTGGGGGACCTCCTTATTAGAAGATTTCCCGTCTATTACTTTTCTGGGGACAACCAAAATTTGGGGATTTTCTTTTACTTTCACTTTCAATGATATTGGTAAACAGGACAAATGGAAAAGGTGACTCTCCTTAATGGGGGCACAGACAGCAATACAAACTGACAAGCATTATAATCCCTCTCCACTCTATCCAAAACTAAAAAATAAAAGTTTACCTTTATTTAAACTTTAAAAGAGATGTTTTTTTTTTTAAATCATACTTAGCTAGGTGGATGCAGCATTGGTCTGATGCTGCATCCATTCCCCTCTAGCTACAAGACTGACCACATTTGCAGGCAGGACTTTCCAGCATGCCTCTTTATCTCCCCAGTGGGCAGCATTCAGTATAGGTGATGGTGGATATGACCTCAGGGGGGCATGGTATACGTATGAATGCCACCTCTTTGCAGCCGCTATTTACATACCAATGCTGGTTATTTACATGTAAACAAAGGGTCTGCAGGTCAGTCATCTGTCAGGACAATAGGGCAGAGCTGGGCAGCATTAGTAGCAGCACTTCACACTGTGATGTCGGGACACAGTACGGGACTAAAACTTCAAGGGAATTTAAACCGGGATAGTTGACAAGTATGAGGTAGCTGCTTTGGGCCCAGGGCAGCTGTCCCTTTTGCCCTGCCTTAAAGACCGCCCTGCCTACATGGGGTCCTAACCATAATCTTACTGAACACCCTTGGTATGAATTGAAATGCATATTCCAAGCAAGGTCTTCTCTTCTAACATGAGTGCCTAACCTTACAAAAGTTTTGTTCACAAAGGGGTTTATTCACTAAAGCTAGAGAGGGCAAAATAAGTCACAATTCTGCATAGAAACCAATCAGCTTGACCTCGGCTTAATCAATTATGTTTTGGCAATAAAACCTGGAAGCTGATTGGTTTCTATGCAGAAAACAAATTTTGCCCTCTAGCTTTAGTAAATAAAGCCCAAAGTCTCTTTCTTGGGCTGCAGGAGTTGGGAGTAGGCAGGCCTCCCCCAGAGGCAATCTGCCACCTTTCTCCATGCCCCGGGTGGCAATGGTGGGTGTGTGAGGGGGTCCTTCCACACAGCCCGCCCTACCTGCTCCGCTTTGAAGCCCAATGGGGCAGGGGGACTCCCTACAAGGGAGTGAGAGGATCTAGCCCGCTCAACCAGCCCCGTTAGTCCTTCGCCTCTCTTTTTAGAGACCGCGTGGTCAAAGTGCGTGCATGTTAACCCAATTTCGAGTGCGTGTAAGTGTGGTGGTTTTTGTGGGAGGGGGGTGGGCGTACTAAGCGCATGCTTACCTCGCATAGCACACCCACCGGGAGCCGGGCTGAGACCACCAAACTCAATTCACATGTAGCCGAGACCGGGATCCGAACCCCTAGCTGCAGAGGGGAATGGCTTGTCAGCGCAGTGCCAATCGCGTTGAGCCACCGCAGCTCCCCATGTAATTTTTTTTTTAAACCCATCCCAGAAGAGTTAATATGGAGTTATCCACCCCCCCCCCCGTCTGGCTATACCGAAAGGCGCAACTCTATAATAATTTCACTGGAAAGGCTTTCCTAAAGAGTGTACCTGTGGGAATTTGGCCTACATCAATGGATTTGGAATGGGGTGTCCAACAAGCCCATATAGGTTGGATGGTCAGGTATACATGAACCTTTGCCCATGTACTGCACCATTTGACTCAAAATGAATCGCCATATTTCATCCCTTTCTAGTGCTGCAAATCACTTCAAATGTGATCAAAATGGTGAAAACTCTTGATAGCTACTAAATGTCAGTTCCAAAATTTCCAAACTGATTGAGTCAGCGATACAAGGTGCAACAAAAGATATAGACTCATTGATTGGGCCAGTAAAAGGAGTGGGGGGAAAAGAAAAACGAAATAAAAAGTTACAAAGTGCTTACAAAAGTTTAAAGAAACTCCTATTCTTGTGATGAAGAGAAAACATTAATAACACATATTCATTTTTGCAAGTGTTAGTCAATCATTTGTAAATGTGCAAATGAACCATGCACTTAAAAATTTGTTTACAGTTTATTAAGCACTCGGCTGCCAATTTGGAGCACGACAGAGCACCGAGGGAATGGACTTCATTTTCTTAGTCCGTGGAAAAAAATGGTGTTAATATCTCTGAAAACAGCTGCTGAAAGGTATGGGCTTTAACGCTGGGCAATATTTTTTCCATATGAGCCCCCAGGTAGGGTACAACATAAAAACCAGCCCAGGTTGCAATACTTGCCTTAAAGAGAAAGTAAACCCTGATGGGTTTTACTTCCTCTTTATTTCTATGCAAAGGTAAAGCATATGTGTCACTTACCTGAAACCGAAGCCTGCGATGTCAACGCTGTCCCCTGTTGCAGGAAGCATCCATTCTTCACCCGTCTTCCTTTCTGGGGCCATGAACTCCTGCTCTGTGACTGGCTGGAGTCGAGTGACGTCACTACCGCAAATGCGTGTGAGAGCCGACAGTCACGGCAGGACCTTCCTTTTGAAAAGGCACGATTATCGTTTCTAAGGTGCGCTTGCGCTGTTGTCTACGACGAATGCGCCGTAGACATCGGCACTCATCCCTAATGTAAATATCTCCTAAACCGTGGAGGTTTAGGAGATATTTCGAGCACCTACAGGTAAGCCTTAATCTAGGCTTACCTGTAGGTAAAAGTGGTTGTACTGGGTGTACAACCACTTTAAATCTTGAGTTATCCTCCACAGCACTTCTTTTTCACCTTAAGTTGCCCACAGTTTTCTAGGTTGAATGACAGCCAGCATCACTCAACCTCAAAGAATAAGTACATACGGGGGTGGTGGTTGCTTACTAAAACTGGTGCAGACAGAATCTGCGCAAAGTAACCAATAGGCTTCCAGCTTCAGCTTGTTTAGGTAAGCTTTACACATGAAAACTAAAAGCTGATTAGTAGCCATTGTAATGTTGGGGTGATTTAGCATCTGGGTAGAGCATACCAGTGAGAAGCAGAGTCCACGCCAGTTGTACTTTTTAAGGGTTTGTTGACCCACTTTTATTAAAAGAAAGAAAAACGTCCATCCAGACTTTCCCACGCAGGGGGTTTCAAGTTTCTACAGCAATAAAGAAATGGTCAAACGAAAATGCCAAGCCACATGGCTCTCTTCAGAAATACAGCCCCCTAGGCTTACACTTCAGCCCTCTTGGCCACGTACCAAAGTACCTGTACAATCACTGTACCTTCTCTCAGCTTCTGTGCTGCTCAGCCCACAGCTTTGGGTCCTCTGTCTATACCATGCAGACATGCATGCTTCTCCCTTGCTTGCCTGGACTCCTCGGGAGGGTGGAGTCCAGAACACTGGTCTTGATTCTACTATAAGCCCAGGACCCACCTGCTCAATCAACCAGCCAGACTCCTGGCTGTTTCCAAAACCCGGTCCCAGGATTGGAGATTCCTGCCTATTGGAGAGTCCTGGGCGACCATTACCAGGACAGGGAACTGTACTATCACATACCCCCCCCCTTTGTTTCGATCCAGAGGGAGGAACACCAGCACCCATCATCATGGTTGGGACACCTCTGTGCTGGCTGTCAGCCACATAGGCCCAACCTTTTTTCCGGGTGCGCTTCCAGGTACATCCCACCCTGGATCTTAACCAGCTATATTTTCCTACACTCAGCCTTCTCCCTCTTCTTTTGGGGTTCCATAAGCACTTCCTCTTTTGAAATTTAAACAGGGCACCCCTGGTCTTTCTACCAACCCTTCTGCCTCCACGCTTCAGGTTCCCAGGTTTCCCAATACCTTTGGACACCACACTGTCATGTACCTTTAACAAATTATTTGGTTCATCATTGATATACATATTCAAACCAACTTTACACCTCTCAATGTTGCAAAAGTCACCAATGCCTTTTTTCTCAGTATTTGCTAGGGCAGAGTCTGCAGAGGGCACACATACCAGAGGGTTGCCATCACCCACGGGAACCTCAGAGGACGTCACCTCCCCGGGGTTCACCCTCTCTGCAGGCAGCTGTCCTACCACTTGACTTGTTCTGATGCCATTTGTATTTTTATCCACCTGAAGAGACAAGTTCTCTTCTGATCCACATACAATTTTTACTGCACTTATCTGTTTGTCACCTAAACCAAACATTGTACTGGGGACCCCAGTCTCTTTAACCACCTTCGGTTGGGCCCCAGTTAGGATTTCTGCTGCTTTCTGGTCCACACTTGGCCCTTCCATCTCATGTGATGGTACCACTGGTACAGTATACACGCCCTTCACCGACAACTGACCAGTACTAACTTGAACCATAGCAGCAGAAATGCCTTCTACCTGGCTGTTAGGTGGTGAAACCTCAGACACTTTCTCTTCGCCAAAGCCTCTCCCATAAACCTCTTGTACAGGAAGTAACCCATCAGCATACCTAGAGGCAACTTTTAACACTAGTAATACAGTCATAAATAAACCATTTTTGTCTTGTCTTCCTTTGTGCTGTACCACCTGCCACTCAGGGGTCCACCTAATGGTACTCCGCAGTACCAGACTGTCTGACTGTGGTGGAGACACCCCAGTATAGACTGGCTGTACATCCCAAAGTGTAAGCATCTCCTTTAACACTTTTGTTAGAAAGCATACCCTTGGCTTCGGATTGAAATCCTTCCTGGGGACTTTCCTGACACTGGGAATGCAGACAGACTCAATTGCTGAGACGAGAGAGGTTGCAAGGTTTAATGAAACCTTCTCCCAGCTGGAGACGACCACAGCCTGGTGCTCTACCAGAGCGCTGCCAGGTGCTTGACTCACACTCAACTTCTCAGGTTCAGCACCAATGAACTGCTTCACATTACCATTGACAACATCACTTTGACACGCCACGTCAGCATCATTTTTGTAGGTTGCGGACAAAGTGTCTGCTGTGTGCTCGCCCTTATGTGGTCCATATTTCTCATGAGGGTTAACCCCTGCAGCAGCCACCGCGCCCTCAGGTATAAGCTGTTCTGCCATCCCTCCTGCTGGCACAGCAGAAACTTTGTCCACCTTACTTTTATGCATGAAAGCCTCATCTATCAGGGACATTAGATTTTTACCCCAACTATCCCAATCTGTTGTAGCTGTGCTCCATTCATCGGCGCTCCTTAGCCCTGATCCATCCGCCCAAGGACACACATTAGAACAGATGGGTTTAGTTGCAGATTCATTACCCAAATTACAAATCATGGCAGACTTTGGTAACACATGTTCTAGCACCACAGGTTGCAATACACCACAACCACCACCACCTTGCTCGGGCGGCGCTTCATAAGCCTCACACACCTTTGCATTTTTCACATGTTGTTTTAACCCACCATTTACCTGCACATTTTTAGTACTAGCAGCTTGCACTAACACATTACCATTACACGGTACAGTTCCACTCTGTCCCACCAGAGTGACATACCAGTTGTCCATGGCAACCTCCGACTTCAATACATGAAGTTCCCTGGAGATTTCTGGGGACAACTGTGCGGTCTTACCATCAGTTGCTACAGGCAACGGCCCATTTGTGACAACAGCTTTTGCTCTGAAAGAACCTGGGATTTTCCCAACAGCAGCAAACTTTTCATTAACAATAACACTTATAGCATTTTTAGTTTTTGCAGACTGTCCTAGCCCACTGCCTACTTGAGACTGGCAGACATTAGACACAACACTTTTAGTCATCAATACAGGTTCTGTTTGGACTTTAACCCCTGCATTCCCACTTTGTAGGGAGAAGTAATCTTCAAGCACACATTTAGTGGCCCCACTAACTGGGGTCACTCTCACATCATCATGGACAGTCTCGTAACCAGTTTTTTTATACCTGCAATCAGCAGTCCCAGACATCATTTCATTAAAGACAGTCTTACCCACCGCAGTAGTTGGGATCACCATCTTCATTTGAGTACGTTGTCTTAAACAGTCCTCAGCCACACATTTACTGGCCAACTCCCCCTGGTGGCCACGGGATGAAATCGCACCCCCTGCAGACACAACAGAAAACTCCTCCTTGTTGCCAGGGGTGACGGTAAATATATTTTTACAGGAAACTGGCTCAACATCATTACCTCCAGGTGCACCCCAGAATCTAGGGCAAGACAATATTTCGTGCCCCAGCTGGCCACATTCCAGACATGGAACAGGACGACTTTTCTCCAGTGCGTTTCTCTCCTGGCGATTCCCAGCTGGCAAGAACGCACAGGGCTCTTTGTGGGGACGTTGAGGCAAATCTCTCCTGCAGCTCTTCTCTCCAGGCACAACTTCCACTCTTGTTGTCATGGGAGATCGCACTCTCCCTGCAGAGCTTTGCTGGTTCTCTCCAACATGCTGTATTGGCTCCTTCGGAAGCCACTTGTCACGACCCTTGCAGGCAAGCACACCCCATGGTCCACAGACAGCCCGACTGGTCTCCTCTGTGTTGCTATGGGCAACCACTCCCCGTCCTGGCTTTTGGTCAGCCTCTCTTCTGGCACATAACATAGGATTCGCAGACCTTTGTTTTGCTAGGTAGCTTTGCATTGGAGCCAGGGACAAAGGACACTTGGAGACTGCATGCCCCCACTCGCTGCACCGCAAACAGCGCACTTGGTTTGCTGTCTTGTCAGGGTTTCCCACACTGCATCTGCTGGACCCTGTCCCAAGCTGTGTCACTTTCACAATTTTTACAACAGCTGCTGGTTTAACTGCAGCAGTGTTGCCAGGGGCAACAACATCCCTCTCCCAGGCATGGACATTTGGCAGATGTCTCTTTTTATCAAAGGTTGGCTTCGCTTCCACTTTAGCTTGGTCCAATCCTGCCAGGTGTCGCTTGCACCAATCCACTGCAGATTCAAATGCTGGTGGATGCTCCACATTAGCCATCTGTGCACTCATTGCACCAGGGTTGCTAGGGACAACAGCAGCCCTCTTTTCCCTTGGAAAACTCTGTTCGGGTATGTATGGGGTTCGATCAGGCGGTAACAACCCCTCCAGCCTCAGAGCTCTATCTATCATCTCAGCCATCCTTGCTTCTTTTTGGCATCTTGATCGCCCCATACTCACAATCACTCCCAAAAAAAATTTGCACAGTTCAGCAACAAATTAGAGCACTGTCTCTTTAAGGCTAGTCACCTTTCTCTTGCAGGTTCTCCTCACCTGCACACACACAGATTATGCAGTTTCTGGCAATAGCTCACTGGTATTTGCAAGGATCTTCAGTCCATGCCCGCATTCGAGCACCAATTGTAATGTTGGGGTGATTTAGCATCTGGGTAGAGCATACCAGTGAGAAGCAGAGTCCACGCCAGTTGTACTTTTTAAGGGTTTGTTGACCCACTTTTATTAAAAGAAAGAAAAACGTCCATCCAGACTTTCCCACGCAGGGGGTTTCAAGTTTCTACAGCAATAAAGAAATGGTCAAACGAAAATGCCAAGCCACATGGCTCTCTTCAGAAATACAGCCCCCTAGGCTTACACTTCAGCCCTCTTGGCCACGTACCAAAGTACCTGTACAATCACTGTACCTTCTCTCAGCTTCTGTGCTGCTCAGCCCACAGCTTTGGGTCCTCTGTCTATACCATGCAGACATGCATGCTTCTCCCTTGCTTGCCTGGACTCCTCGGGAGGGTGGAGTCCAGAACACTGGTCTTGATTCTACTATAAGCCCAGGACCCACCTGCTCAATCAACCAGCCAGACTCCTGGCTGTTTCCAAAACCCGGTCCCAGGATTGGAGATTCCTGCCTATTGGAGAGTCCTGGGCGACCATTACCAGGACAGGGAACTGTACTATCACACCATGTACAGCTGCTTCAGAGTCTGATGGCCCCAGTCTTAGTAAATCCCCCTGTCTAAACAGGCAGCATGGCCCCACCCCGAAGGGAGCTTCACTATCTACATTCTTAATTCATAGTGTGTTATAGCCGTGATGATGTCAGCTCAGATCTCTGCATCAGCAGAGGGCTGGGGAAGAGCGAAAAGACCCTACGTATTATGCAACCATCCTAAAGGCTTATGATAAAGTAAGTATAAAAAAAAATACATTGTGGTGGCTAATCCCTGAGTTGGTAGTGTAGCAGCTATGCAGTAATTCAGTGTGAAACTGCCTATGTACAGAAGATTCCTGTAATAAAGACCAGTTACTGCTACACTCTCTCCTCGTGCAGGATGACTGGTCTTGTCTCCGCCCCCTCCTGTTGTTTTCTGCAGACAGCCTGTTGTGGGTGGGCTCCTGACTAGTTCCTTTGCCTAGGCTGAGATGATGTTGTCAATCTGCTGCAAGAAGAAGGAAGCATTTCCCCAGTCTCAACCCCCCCCCCTTCCGTGACCAGACTGACACATTGTAACTTTGTAGTAAGTCACAAGATGAGATGCTGCACCGGGGGGATCGTGTTAGATATTTTTGAACACAGCCACATGATTTTGGACTCGGGTTAATGTTTGAACAAACATTGTTCCTTCCTTCTGGAGAGGGCAGTGGATGAAGGCACTGCCAGGGAAGAATACTCTGATCTCAGTAATGGGTAATACTTGTATACTTTAACAAAGGGGGTCACCAAAGGGCCAACTGATGTGTTTTTGCACTGAAGTGAACACCCACCACCGAGTAACAAAGCCGCTTACCAGAAGGGAAAGCTTGATTAGCAATCGGCTATAGCCCAGCCGCGTCCTTTAGAGACTGTAGTGGACTCACAGGGTTAAAAGTTTCCAGATCGGGCTTCCAGCGCATTCACAGACTCGTCCAGATGAACATGGATAGAGAAAAGGTGCACCATAGCGTAATTCCATGAAACGTATTTATTTAAAAAAGATGTAAGGGGTACTTACAAAACAGATAAAATCATCAGACATAAACAGATGCCAGATGGCAACAGGCGGAGCCCTTCCTCCTTAGCGTGGTGACGTCACTGCGCGTCCTCCCAGACACGTTTCGTCATAGGTTTGACATTTTCAATGGGATAGGGCGCAGCAGTGATTCACCATGTATTTATACCTAAACCTCGTTGTGAGATGAAAATCCATAGCAACGCAGGCGCCATTTTGGCTAAGGGAAAAAAGCTGCCAGCACCATACGAAGAGATTCCCAATGTATGGCGCGCTTATACTAACTTGGACAAAACATTATTTAGATACCTCCATGTCACAGACAATAGCTCCCCCCCATGGTGGCCCATAGCTAGAGCAGAGGAATTCTCCTGATACAATGCATCGGATCCAAGGTCACGATGTCAGGATAAATTGTAATTATTACAAATGTAGATGTAGAAAATGCCCCAGTGTCAGTGGGAGAAAACAATTTCTTTAGGTTTGTTGGTCAGTAAAAGTAAAAAAATGGCAATGTGCGTGTGGTTAGGAGGAGGGGGGATAATGCTCAATCATTGGTACTGGTGCGAGGAATAGCGACCAAACATTGGTGTCAGAGGAAAAAATATTGCCCTATTATTGGTGTCAGAGGGAAAAATAATGCTCCAATGCTGGTGTCAGTGGAAGGAATCAACCTTGTTGATAATGGGATGAATAATATCAGTGGGAGGAATAGTGACCAAAAGATTGAATAAAGGCAAGCAAAGGACCACATCAGGCCGCACGCTACAGTTTGGAGACCACTGCTCTAATATATCACTTGGCATTCATACCTTTTACATGAAAAAATAAATCCAATTATAGGTCCACTGTGTATTGTGCCAGTACATATTGGCTGTTAGCCTCCTGGAATGGCCATTTCTGGCTGGATCAGCCAACATTCTAATGTCTGTGGGTAGACTTAAGGCCCGTACTCACGATCGGATATTTTGACAACTATTGTGTGATTGACGTGTTTTGTCAGATAATGCGACCGTCTGTATGCTCCATCGGACAATTGTTGTTAGAATTTACGACAACAAATGTTGGATGGTCATGTTCTCAAATTGAACGACAACAAATGTGTTCCATCGGATTATCCGATCCTGTGTACACAAGTCCGTCGGACTAAAATCCAAAGTACAAACATGCATGCTCCGAACCAATGCTAACCATAGCACAACATTAGCAGAAGTTGCACAAAGGGTGGCGCTAAAGAGCAGAAAAATGTGTGTTGGCTGAAAAAGTTCTGCTGTCTGTATGCAGAACACGTTCATGGCCAACGCCTTTCGGACAAATATCCATGGATTTGACGGATGGAAATCTGATCGTGTGTATGAGGCTTTATTGGTGGGAATAGTAATCAGGTTGCTATAATTTTCTTTGCTGTTTTATCATTTATTTTCTGTTCATGTGACCTAAATACAATGGTTGTCTGATTTATAGATTATATTTAGGAATGTGAAGGACTTTCCAACATATGATGAAAAAATGCATACAGCGGTTAAAGGGTAACTCCAATTTTGTTGAGAGAAAAACAATCCTTTCTGAGGGATAAATGTAAATTGCAAAGATTTTAACTCTAACTTTGTCCCATCTGTTTTTTTTTTTATTAACATTAAATTGGAGTATGGCTTTTAAATAAATTGTTTATGCTATATTATTTTTTTATTTGCTATATTTTTTTTTTCTTCATGAAAGTGGAGTTGGGGCTCTTTTACACGGGCGGCCCGTTCAGGTCCGCCTGACAGTTTTTTTAGGCGGACCTTTTCTAAATAGGTTCCTTTAAAGTTGAGTTTCCATCCCCAATTTTTTTTTTCATTATTGTGCTCATTAGACCTAAAAAAGAAGAAAAGAAAAAAAAAATGTTTACTCATCTGGAAACGCCTGTTGCTATGCGGTCCCATGAAATCTGCCTTTGGAATCACCTAGGATTCTGACATCATCTCCCTCTAATGCTCCTGGGAAATGTGTGTCATCATTTCCCAGGATGCAGTGCTCTACCCAATTATCACTCCCCATCCAAGACTTCCAGGAAGTAAGGGCCAGATTTAAAAAAGAGATACGACGGCGTATCTCCTGATACGCCGTTGTATCTCTGTGATCCGCCCGTCGTAACTATGCGGCTGATTCATAGAATCAGTTACGCATAGATAGCCCTAAGATCCGACAGGTGTAATTGACTTACACCGTCGGATCTTAGGATGCAATTCTAGGCCGGCTGCTAGGTGGCGATTCCATTGCGGTCGGCGTAGAATATGCAAATGACTAGTTACGGCGATTCACGAACGTAAGATTTACCTGTCGCTCTAAATTTACGCTGTTTCCGTCGAGATGCGCTGCGTAAAACTAAGGCTGCCCTCTAGGTGGTGTAACCCATGTTAAGTATGGCCGTCGTTCCCGCTTTGAAATGTTAAAATTTACGTTGTTTGCGTAAGTTGTCCGTGAATGGCGCTGGACGCCATTTACGTTAACGTCGAAACCAATGACGTCCTTAGCGCAATGCACGTTGGGTAATTTGATGGACGGAGCATGCGCAGTACGTTCGGCGCGGGAACGTGCCTAATTTAAATGGTGCTCGCCCCATTTGAATTAGGCGGGCTTGCGCCGAGCGGATTTACGTTACACCGCTGCAAGTTTACAGGTAAGAGCTTTGTGAATCAGGCACTTACGCTGTAAACCTGTGGCGGTGTAACGTAAATGGGATATGTTACGCCGCCGCAGCGTAACGTATTTCTACCTGAATCTGGCCCTAAGTGCTTGTGGGCTTCACAATACCCACAAGCAAAATGACAACGGTGTGGACATTTTTTAAAAAAAATATGCGGAGCGGCGAAATTTAAAATAGTAAGTGACTGGATTTATATTCTAAAAACGCATGATGAAAGGACATACATTTAAAAAATGCTAATTGTGGTTGGAACCCCGCTTTAAGCTAGTGCATTGTCGGTTCACTTACCTTTTCCTTCAATTTCCCTTCTAAATTATTTTTTTCTTTGTTTTCTTTGTCTGAATTTCTCACTTCCTGTTTCTCCTCAATAAGCTGTTCTAAATGACTTTCCACCGCTCGGATGATGGTGGAAAGCTTACTGAGGAGAAACAGGAAGTGAGAAATTCAAACAAAGAAAAAAAACATTTAGAAGGGAAATCAAAGGAAAAGGTAAATAAACTAACAATGCACTAGCTTAAAGGAACATATTTAGATAAAAAAAAACCATTACAACCCCTTTAAGCTTGGCCTTGGCTCTCCTTGCTCCCAATCCTCAATATTGGTCAATGAGGAGGCCGGTTTTATTAAAGGACCAGTAGGAAGACTTAAGAGAAGGGAGGGGTGATAGGGCTTGATTTTTAGTGTTGTTCTAATTTCCTCCGTGTCTTACCGATTCATTAAAGCTGTCTGATTGCTCTTTAGATGTCAGCAGTTTGCCAGACACCTATGAGGTCTGCACATGTTCTGAGGTAACATGTTCGAAGAATGATAATCAGTGATTTTTTAATTTATTTCTGCTTCTGTGTTAGACTCCACGTGAGGTGGCCCAGCAGGCCGTGGATGCGGATGTGCACTGTGTGGGTGTGAGCACGCTGGCGGCAGGTCATAAAACGCTCGTTCCAGAACTCATCAAAGAGCTGAGTGCCTTAGGACGCCCGGATATTCTGGTTATGTGCGGAGGAGTCATCCCACCACAGGTAATTTTTCTGCATGATGATTTCTAGTGAATACAGCTAACTCCTGCTGATCAATAAATTTGAATAAATTAGTATCTCATAAAGCAATACTAGACCAATTCTAGTCCACACGTGCCAATGTTTCAGAAAAACTGCTCTCTATAGGTTGGGAAATGTCCATTAACCACTTAAGCCCCGGACCAATATGCAGCTAAAGGACCAGGCCCCCTTTTTGCGATTTGGCACTGCGTCACTTTAACTGACAATTGCGCGGCGACGTGGCTCCCAAAAAAAATTGGCGTCCTTTTTTTCCTACAAATAGAGCTCTCTTTTGGGGGTATTTGATCACCTCTGTGATTTTTATTTTTTGCACTATAAACAAAAATAGAGCGACAATTTTGAAAAAAAAAACGATATTTTTTACTTTTTGCTATAATAAATATCCCCCAAAAATATATATAAAAAAAACATTTTTTTTTCCTCAATTTAGGCCGATACGTATTGTTCTACAAGTTTTTGGTAAAAAAAAAATGCAATAAGCGTTTGATTGGTTTGCGCAAAAGTTAAAGCATTTACAAAATAGGGGATAGTTTTATGGCATTTTTATTAATATTTTTTTTTTTTTTTTTTTTTTTTTTACTACTAATGGCGGCGATCAGTGATTTTTTTTTCTTGACTATGGCCCAGATTCTCATATAATTACGTTGCTCCTGGGCAGCGTAACGTATGTGATTTACGTTACACCGCCGCAGGTTTACAGCGTTGGTGCCTGATTCTCAGAACACTTACCTGTAAACTTGCGGCGGTGTATCGTAAAAGCGCTCAGCGCAAGCCCGCCCAATTCAAATGGGGCGGGCACCATTTAAATTAGGCGCGGTCCTGCGCCGAGCGTACTGCGCATGCTCCGTTGGGTAAATTACCCGACGTGCATTGCGCTAAAAGACGTCGCACCGACATCATTTGCTTAGACGGTAACGTAAATGGCGTCCAGCGCCATTCACGGACGTCTTACGCAAACGACGTAGATTTTTTAAATTTCGACACGGGAACGACGGCCATACTTAACATTGGCTGCGCCTCCATAGACCCAGGGGCAACTTTACGCGTCGCAAAGGCTACGGAAACGACGTAAATTCTCTGCGTCGAGCGCGCGTACGTTCGGGAATCGTCGTAATTTGCTAATTTACATAAGCGACGGCGAAAACAACGTCGGGGACACCTAGCGGCGGGAAAAAAAATTGCATTTAAGATCTGACAGCATAAGAGCCTTACGCCTGTCAGATCTAATGGGTATCTATGCGTAACTGATTCTAACAATCAGTCGCATAGATACCCGGGGCCAGATTAGGACTTACGACGATGCAAATGGTGTTGCGCCGTCGTAACGCCTTTGAGAATCTGGGCCTATGACATTATGGCGGACACATCAGACACTTTTGTCACATTTTTGGGACCATTGTCATTTTGACAGCTAAACGTGCTATAAAAATGCACTGATTACTGTGAAAATGACACTGGCAGTGAAGAGGTTAACCTGTAGGGGGCACTGAAGGGGTTAAGTGTTTCCTAGGGAGTGTTTACTACTGTGTGGGGGCGTGGCTTTGCGTGTGAAGTCACTGATTGTTGTTCCCTATGACAGGGAACTGACGATCAGTGGCAGTCACACTAGGAAGAACGGGGAAAGGTTTGTTTACACTTGGCTCTCCCTGTTCTTCAGCTCTGTGACCCGATCGCGGGACACTGGCATCGATCGGGTCCCGCGGGTGCGGTCACGGAGCACAGGACCAGGTCGGTGGTGCATTCGCGACCCATGGCTGGGCTCTTAAAGGCGACGTACAGGTACATGCCTGTGCCCACGTATAATTATTAAATTTCATACCAGACACTTATTCCGGCAAGCGCCCCCCTCTTAGACTATACCAGGCCAAATGCCCTCAGCATTAGGGGGTGGGTTCTTTGGGGCAGGGGCCCTGTGCCCCCCCACCCCAAAGCACCTTGTCTCTATGTTGATGGGGGACAATGGCCTTTTCCTGATGACCCTGGTCGTTGGTTTCAGGGTCTGCTGGCGGGGGGCTTATCAGAATCTGTACCCCCCCTTTTTAACAAGGGGGCCCCCTGGCTAGGTGAATGAGTATGTGGTACAGTCTACCCCTATCCATTCACCCCAAAAAAGTTTCAAAAATTAAAACAGTACACAGGTTTTTGATGAAGTAATTTATTAAAATTTCTCTGCCGTCTCTTTCGATTTCTTCTCCTTCTGCCCATGTCTTCATCCTCCGGTTCTTACATGGGGACAAGGTGCTTTGGGGTGGGGGGCCCAGGCTCCTCTCCTTTCCCAAAGCATCCACCCCCCCTCATGTCGAGGGCATGTGGCCTGGTATGGTTCAGGAGGGCCCCCCTCTCTTTCCTGACCTGTCAGGCTGCATTCATGGATAAGAGTCTGGTATGGATCGTGGGGGGGGCACCACATAATTTTTTTTGTTGTCATGGGGGTTCCTCCTAAAATCTGTACCAGACTGAGGGGGTCTGGTATCGTCTTGGGGGGGGGGACCCCACAATAGTTTTTTTTTTTCATTTTGGCGAGGGTTCCCCTTCAAGATACTCAGTGCACTTCTTTGCGACTTCTATTCAAATCAATGGGCTGTCATAGGGAACCATAGATTTTAAATAGAGGCAGAGAAACGCTGCTTAAAGTTAGCGCTGCTAAACGTGCATTAACACCAATGCAAAAAGCTACTAAAAGCAAGTTTTTTTCCTGGTGTTGGTAGTGGCTTTGCAGCTAATTTTTGTATAACGCCCTGTGTGCACGAGGCCTTAGAAAATTGTGTGAGAGGACCAGAGTTTGTTGCTTCTGGACTCCTTTATTAAAGTGTTTTGTTACCCTGAAAAAAAAAAACACAGATCATGTTCCCCTAAACCATGAATAACAGCACAGTGCTTGTGCTGTATAATTTGCTGTATAAACTGACCATGGTTTATCATGGCTGCTGAGCCCTGACACCGTGGTCAGTGCCTCTGTCATCTGCAGCCCTGCTCTGGCCTTCTCTGTCTTCCTCTCACCCCCCCCCCCCCCCCACTTACCTGTCTGCTCATATCAGTGCCCGCCCCCCCCCTCCTCCTCCTGCTGCTATCATAACTACAAGAAATGGGAGGTTTTTGTATACATGCAGGTTATTGCGTTTACATGCGTTTGCAAGCATTTGGCGTTTAAAATGCTGGCAAACTACAGTCCTGAATGCGATTTTTCTTCTTTAAAAAAAAAAAAAATGCCAGTAACCTCAGCTGCCTCTCAACTACTATAAACAACTGAGTGTATATTTACACATAAGATAACACCGAAGAGAGTTCAGGCGCTGCTGTAAAAAAAGGCCCAACTGCTCCTAAATGTCTGTTTAGCAGCTGCAGTGTACATGAGGCTTTAGTGGTTGGCATTCCTGCCTTACGGCACTAGCATCCTCTGTTCAAATTGCAGCCAAGACACTCATTTCATAGAGTTTGCATGTTCACCCTGTGCTTGTGATGTTTCCTGCTGGCTATTTGACTCTTCTCTAAACTGGCTCCTTTGATTGTAAGCTCTTTAAAGTGGTTGTAAACCCTAGAAACAAAACAAAACAAAAAATAACTGTAAGACAAAGGCATAATGAGCTAGTATGCTATGCATACTAATTCATTATGTATTATCTTCCTCTGTTCGAAGCCCCCGCAGTGGTCCTCGTTCACCGTATTTTTCCCCGGAGTTACTTCCGGGTATCGCGGGCTCCGGCGCTGTGATTGGCCAGAGCCGCGATGATGTCACTCCCGTGAATGCACACGGGAGCCACCGGTAATGGCACAGTTTAACTGAAGCAACGGCACGTACGTGCGTTGCTTCAGTGCACATGTGCTGATGACGTCTGTTCTAGCATGATGGTCCTCCTGTGTATAAAGCCAGCTCCATAAAGACATGGGGGTTGATTATTAATTGCAGATCAACTGCACATTTTGCCAGGGAAATTATACTTTGAAAGGGATATTTTCCCTACATTAGAATGTCATATTGCAAAGAATACCCAATCGTGGAAGGAAAGAAAACAGGATTTTTTTTGGATTGCACTTGATTGAATGATGAATGTCAACTAGGGATGTCCCGATACCGATACTAGTATCGGTACCGATACCAAGCATTTCCCGAGTACTTGTACTCGGGGGAATTGCTCCGATGCTTCACTCGATACCTGGGCAGTCAGGTATCGGGTGGTGGGGGGGGAGTTACAAGTCTTTTTCGTGCTGTCTTCTTCCCCCCCCAGTGCTGTCTTCTCCCTCTCTGTGCCGCTCTCCCCCCGTGCTGTCTTCTCCCCCCTGCCGCTCTCCCCCCGTGCTGTCTTCTCCCTCTCCGTGCTGTCTTCTCCCCCCTGCCGCTCTCCCCCCGTGCTGTCTTCTCCCTCTCCGTGCTGTCTTCTCCCCCCGTGCTGTCTTCTCCCCCCTGCCGCTCTCCCCCCGTGCTGTCTTCTCCCTCTCCATGCCGCTCTCCCCCCCTGCTGTCTTCTCCCCCCTGCCGCTCTCCCCCTGTGCTGTCTTCTCCCTCTCCATGCTGCTCTCCCCCCCTGCTGTCTTCTCCCCCTGTGCTGTCTTCTCCCTCTCCATGCCGCTCTCCCCCCGTGCTGTCTTCTCCCCCTCCATGCCGCTCTTCCCCCGTGCCGTCTTCTCCCCCTCCATGCCGCTCTTCCCCCGTGCCGTCTTCTCCCCCTCCGTGCCGCTCTTCCCCCGTGCCGTCTTCTCCCCCTCCGTGCCACTCTTCCCCCGTGCTGTCTTCTCCCCCTCCGTGCCGCTCTTCCCCCGTGCTGTCTTCTCCCCCTTTTATTGCCAAAAATGTAGAAGAAAATGTATCGGCCTAAACTGAGGGAAAAAAAATGTTTTATATATTTTTGGGGGATATTTATTTTAGCAAAAAGTAAAAAATATTATAAGCTCCATTTTGTGGGGAAAAAAAGACATCAATTTTGTGTGGGAGCCACGTCTCACGACCGTGCAATTGTCAGTTAAAGCGACGCAGTGCCGAATCGCAAAAAGGGGCCTGGTCCTTTAGCAACAAAATGGTCCGGGGCTTAAGTGGTTAAAGTCCATTCTCTTAGTTTCTAGTTATACAGATGCTCTCTAAACTTGCAGAAAGCCCCCCCCCCCAGAAGAGTGGAGGCTGGTTAAGCTGCAAATGAAGAGCCAACTCTATAGTACTGCCAATAGTTTTAGAATGAGATGGCAAACAAGCTCATATAGGTTTGATGATCAGGTGTCCACAATCTTTGTGGCATAAAGTGTACATATTCTTTCTATGTGTCTAAGCTTATAAGATAATTTTAGTGCCTTCTGATCCTTGGTGATTGTATCTCTTTTTTTTTGTGGTCTTTTATCAAGCAATATTGGATAGGTACTGTACTTATTTAGTCTTGTAAGTGATATTTTTTCTTACTGCTATAAAAACATAAAGAATACAAGACAACTATGCAGTTTGGGGGCAGACAGTTCACCTAACTCTCTGACAGATTGCCATGGTGCAGGCTGCCAGGGAACAGTATGGTGCATGCAAGAGAGATTTTCACAAAGAAGTTTTCATCAAAAGCAAAACCTGGCAGAGGTTCAAGTTACCACCAGATGTGAGAAGCAATAAATCAAAACGGCATTCTGAGACAGAACAGCAAGATTTAAAGCAAGCTGAACAAAGAACACACTTTGCCAGTTACTAAAGCCAATAACACAATAACTGTAAATGTTGAGTACGAGTCTCGGGCTTACCAAGACTTGCAGATAAAGACTGAAAGAAAATCTTTGTTTACCGATCAGGAAAAGTGTTAAGTACAGCTGGAGTAATAAAGGTTTTGGAAGATGGTCCCATAAAAAGGGACTGCATCAGAGGACAATAGTCATGTGTGCTGGTGGAATTATTCAGATGAAATCATTAAAGAAGAATTCCAGGTGTGTATATTGTTACATAGTGGTTCAGTTAGGACCAATGTAACTATATACCACACCTGTGGGATCCCTCCAGAAAATGAAATCACTGTAGTAGACCCGACTACTCCAGTGGTCTCCACTAAATTCTGGGTCTTGTACCATGCAACAGCCCTGCTGACTTGTGAACACAGAAGGTTGCCCTTTTTGCATGGCTTCATTCAGAGATCAGTCTGAATTTGCTCAATGAATGCAAAGCATTCTCTGGTGGTGGAAAGCATATCACCGCCCACCTCTCCACCTGGTCCAGTCAAAGAAAGCTTTGCATTCATTGAGAAAATACACTGCAGTCTCTGAATAGCACCCATACCAAGCGGCTAGCCCTCTATGTTCAAATGCAGAAAGGGCAGCCGCTCGGCACGGGACCTGGAAGCTGGTAGGTTTCTTACTACTAGCAGTGCCTACCGCCATGATTTCCAGCTTCTAGAGCAGGGGTATTGAAATAAAATTCAAGGAGGTCTGCTCATCCATGTCTATCATGTCTATCAAAAAATGAGAAATGTACCATTTTAAAAGCATTTCAACAGTATTCATCCCCCATCAGAGTTCTCCTTTACATCAGGCGCCCCCATCAGAATGCCCCCATAAATCTAATGTCCCCATCAGAGTTCCCTATTTACGTCAGGTGTGCCCTTCGTTGTGCATCTATAGATCAGGTGTGCCCATCAGTTTGCCTCCATAGATCTGGTGTGCCCATCAGTTTGCCTCCATAGATCAGGTGTGTGCATCAGTTTGCCTCCATAGATCAGGTGTGCCCTTCAGTTTGCCTCCATAGATCAGGTGTGCCCTTCAGTTTGCCTCCATAGATCAGGTGTGTCCATCAGTTTGCCTCCATAGATCAGGTGTGCCCATCAGTGAGCTCTCATAGATAAGGTATCCCCATCTGTGTGCCGCCATAGATCAGGTGTGCCCATCAGTTTGCCTCCATAGATCAGGTGTGTCCATCAGTTTGCCTCCATAGATCAGGTGTGTCCATCAGTTTGCCTCCATAGATCAGGTGTGCCCATCAGTGAGCTCTCATAGATGAGGTATCCCCGTTTGTGTGCCTCCATAGATTAGGTGTGCCCATCAGTTTGGCTCCATAGATCAGGTGTGCCCATCAGTTTGGCTCCATAGATCAGGTGTGCCCATCAGTTTGCCTCCATAGATCAGGTGTGCCCATCAGTTTGCCTCCATAGATCAGGTGTGCCCATCAGTTTGCCTCCATAGATCAAGTGTGCCCATCAGTTTGCCTTCATAGATCAGGTGTTCCCATCAGTGTGCCCCCATAGATCAGGTTTCCTAATCAGTGTGCCCCCATACAACAGGAGTCCCAGAGTGCCCATCTTTAAATTTCAGTTGTGAACCATCAAAGTGCACATTTAGATTGGTAAGTAAACATTGTACCTGATGGGTATGTCCCCGTAGCCAGGAAGGAGGGAGGCTGGAGCAGGAACTTGAAGAAGAAGCATGCTGCAGGGGATGGGAGCTGGGCAGAGAAACCTGCTGAAGAGGGTGAGGTGCAAAAGTGATTTAATTGGTTGCTAGGGCGCCGGCAGTCCTAGCAACCAATGACAGAAGTGCAGTGGTGATCTAGCGCAGGCTAACAGTCCAGAAGGGAACATCACTTGGTTCGGGTCTCCCATTTAATGAAAGCTGTTCTAGAGGGGTCCCCCAGGTATAGTATATGAATAGTTACATTGGTCCAGCTTGGACCAATGTAACCATGTAAAAATAGCCATACCTGGAATTCTTCATTAATTGCTAAAAAATGTACGGTAGGTCTGTACAGACGACCGTACATGTCCGGGCGGACAGGTTTCCAGCGGACTGTTTTAAAGCAATGCCAGGAAACAGTTGTCCGCTGGAAACCTGTCCGATCCGCCCGAAAATGGTCCGCTCGGGCCAACACACGGCCAAACATGTCTGCTGAAACTGGTCTGCGGACCAGTTTCAGCAGACATGTTTGGTCGTGAGTACGGGGCCTAAGAAATACTATGAAGACGCTTTTGACATTCTAACTTTAACCACTTGCCGACCGCCCTTGCGTACATGTACTGAGGGGCGCAGTGGCTCTCCTGCGCGACTTAATGTACCTATATGTGTTTTCGCTCTTCCAGGTCTGCGGAAGCCAATCGGCGAGTCTGGTGGACACAATATTCGTTCCCGATGGAGAATGGAGGTCTGCCGATGTAAACACAAGGCAGATCACCATCCTGTGACAGGGGAAGACCGAGGTCTTGTGGATCTGTCTTCCCACAGTTAAAGCACCCCCCCCCCCCCCCATAGTTGACAAGCACTCCCTAGGGACACATTTACACTATTAGATCGCCCCTGATGTTAACCCCTTTCCTGCCATTGTCATTAGTACAGTTACAGTGCATATTTTATTAGCACTGATCACTCTATTGGTGTCACTGGTCACCAAAAAAGTGTCAATTGGTGTCCGATTTTTCCGCCGCAATGTCGCAGTCCCTCTATAAGTTGCTGATCACCGCCATTACTAGTAAAACATTAATTAAAAAAAGAGCGAAGGAGAGCGGGACTTTAAATGAAGTATGTGCGGGAAAAGCTTGAAATGGTAAAAGATAATTGAAGTAGATTATGATCATTTAATACTTTCATATATACATTATTGAAGAAGATCATAATTATACAGTATTCAATACTTGTATAGATAGATTCAAATTCATGTCAACAAAAATACTTTTTTGTTTTGAACTGCTTTAAGCTTTTTATAAAAGTTTATGTATTTTAACCTTATGATTTTTGTCTTTTTGTTGACATGAATTTGAATCTATCTATATAAGTATTGAATACTGTATAATTATGATCTTCAATAATGTAATATAGTCATGTACGATACACTATTATAGTATTAAATGATCATAATCTACTTTAATCATCATTTACCATTTCAAGCTTTTCCCACACACTTCATTTAAATTCCCGCTCTCCTTCGCTCTTCCTTTATACAAATAACAGGGATGGAGGTAATTGACTGTGTCATTTCCTCATATAAAGTCCCACTAAACTCTCCACTTTTAAAAATAAATTAAAAAACATTCCATAAAAAATATCCCATAGTTTGTAGAGGCTATAACTTTTGCATAAACCAATCAATATACGCTTATTGGGATTTTTTTTTTTTTTTTTAAGAAAATATGTAGCAAACATTTACCAAAATCATATTGGCCTAATTTGATGAAGAAATTTATTTTTATTTTATTTTTTATTAGGTGTGTTTTATATATTTTTTTTCAAAAGTATCTATATTTTTTTCGTTTATAGCGCAAAAAATAAAAACGGCAGAGGTGATCAAATACCACTTAAAGAAAGCTCTATATGTGGGGAAAATGTATTTGTGTATAGTGTTGCACGACCGCACAATTGTCAATTAAAGTAACGCTGTGCCGTATCGCAAAAAAATGGCCTATTCATGAAGTGGGGGATAAACCTTCCCAGAGCTGAAGTGGTTAAAGAGGCTGTAGATCAGCAATACAGATGCAAAAATAATTTTAAAAACATTCAACTGTTTTCTTGAATTACAAAACATGGCACTTGTTTATAGTTGAATGCTTTAGCGAATTAAATGTCGTCCAGTTAGAATTCATATTCATTTTAAGACAAATTGTGGGCAAATACTGAAAGGCCCAGATTCACAAAGCACTTACGCTGACGTATAACAAGTTACGCCGACGAAAGTGCAAATGTGCACCATCGTATCTGAGCGCCAGACCCACAAACAGATATGCGCCTAAAACCAGGCTACACCCCCGCCCACGTAGCTTTCTTACGCCGGCGTAGAGTGGGCGCACATTTAGGCTGGGTGCATGTTGCCGCTCCCATTGATTAGCCATTCAAACATGCAAATGAGGGAAATACGGCGATTCACGAACCTGCGTGCGCCTGACGCAGGCTACGTGAGGTGCGCGTAAGTTGTACGTCCGGTGTAAAGTTATTCCCCATAAAGGAGGTGCAACCCAGCAGCGGACATGCAAAGGTCTGCACCAGGGAACACAAGCCGGCGTATTTTACGTTGGACGGGTGTCTGGCTGGGCGCAGGTTATGTTCACGCCGTACGCAGTGATCCGGCGTAGTTTAGGCAGTTGTTCCGACGTGGTTGTGAGCAGGCGAAGGTGGATGCGTCCACGTCACGGCGCATGCACAGTTCGTGATACGTATCTCTCTGGCGCTCGGCCCATCATTTGCATGGGGTCACGCCTCATTTGCATGGGTCACGCCCACTTCCACCTACACCGGCGTATGCCTTCGAATCCCACGCCACGCTGGCGCAGCGTTGGGAGCACTGGCTTGCTGAATGCATTGCTTGCCTCTCTACGCTGCGTTGGCGTAACTACACACAGTAATGCAAGGCTTTCTCCCTGGTGTGGAGTGTCGTGCTCACCCCTTCCCTTAGACTATAGGAGAGTCAGGACACTCTCTACATTGCAGATAGAGAAAGGAGCTGTGTGTTAGTGGGCGTCCTGACTCTCCTTTAGTCCAAGGGAGGGGTCGAGCACGACACTCCACACCAGGGAGAAAGCCTCACATTACTGTGTGGAGTTACAGACAGAAGAACAGGAAGTGAGGATTTCTCAGAAGAAATAAGGACACTTAAAAGCAAAATGGAAGGATGAGGTAAGTGAAGGAGGACTGCACTAAGGTAAAAGAAGCTATTTAGGAAAAAAAATTGTACCTTTATAACCCCTTTAATCAAATATACATACTGGAGGCTGGTCTCCATATAGCCCCTGTGTCATATACCTTATTTAGAATTTTTCACTATCTCTGCCGCTAGATGTGAGCAGCCTATAGTGTGCCCCCACTGGAGGTATCTTGTTACCCCATGTCTTTTTGAATTACCTGCTCATGTTTCAGGCCTATATGTTGCTTTACTACCTATAGAACATTTTCACAATGCCACGTCCAACAAAGCCAATAATGGGGTATCTGTTGATCCAGCCCCACAATGTAAAATGACCATTCAGCATTTTAAAAAATAAAAGTAAGAAAAAAAAATAGGCATTTAGGAGCCAACAGTAGTTCCGGTTTCCACCCATGCTGTAAGGTTACTTGGATCCTGTCTAATTTGGCTGTAGTATGTGTATGTACTGTATAAATGAGAGTTAGGGACTTAAGATTTAGAAGCTTCATGTGGGCATGGACTAATGTGAATGTACAATATGTACAGCGCTGCGTATATTGACAGTGCCCTATAAATGCCTGTAGGAAATGAATGACATCTTAAGTAGATTGGGATATGTTTCTTACAATTGTTGACATAAATACTATTTCTGGGGGTGAACTCATGCTTTTAGACTGAAACGTAGATTTTGTATGGAATCCTGGCAGGGAATGGTTTGCATGCAGTTTTTGCAGTCAAATCAGTTGATAATATACTGAGCATAGCCAGCTGGAAGATATTGCCTCCTGTAGGGATAAGTACCGTACTCTGTCTTTTTTGAAAAGAAAGCTGACAAATATTGTGCAATACAAAATATCAGAATGCAACATAGATATTTATGTTTATGGACTGAAGACATTTTAGGTATGCTAAAGGTACAAGCGTTAACAGTTTCGTTTGAACCCTTCCCCTCCCAGCCCCAGCATCCTTTTAATAGGGTCTGTACGCCCATGGGACAGGAGGGATCAGTGGTCATGTGAGGAAGGAATGTGGGAGGCAGGGTTGGCGCTCCCATTAGGCGAACTAGGTAGCCGCCTAGCGCACACTGCTGCCTAGGGGGTGCCACCACGGCCTGTTGACTCCCCTGTTAGCCTGGCCAGGGAACATGAGGTTGATGGAAGAGGCGGGCACCACTGGGGAGGCGGAGAAGGCGTAGGGCATGCTGTCGGCGGAGGAGGCGTAGGGCATGCTGTCGGCGGAGGAGGCGTAGGGCATGCTGTCGGCGGAGGAGGCGTAGGGCATGCTGTCGGCGGAGGAGGCGTAGGGCATGCTGTCGGCGGAGGAGGCGGGTACAGCTGGGAAGGCAGAGGAGACGCCTGGCATGAGTTCAGCACAGCAGAGGAGGCGGGCACAGCTAGGGAGGTGCCGGGCGTGAGGTCAGCAGAGTGGCTGAGTAGCTGCAGTCTGAGGAGTTCACCCTCTGATCCTATCACCTGCGTGGCCCTAGGCATGACTAACGGCACATCCCTCCCCAGCGGGAAATAACTGGGCGGGAATGAATTTCTAATTGTGATCCATTCAATCCTGCCCAGCAGCATAGCAAGCTTTTTGAATAGGCTGTGTATAAAGGTGTTTACTATTTGATTATGAATAATGCTGGGATCTGCAAGGCGGGACTTGGGAGGTTTGGACTCTTCCTGTAGCTGTGATTGGGCGGGATTGAATGCCAATTAGGATGTATTCCATCTCACCCACCATCAGAACTGTAAAGGAGGTTGCATCATTTGCACAGTCTGAAAGACTACAGAGGGGTGTGTTGTAGGCTAGAGATGCACCAGGAAGTGGTTATGGAAGGGTCTCAGTCTATATCAGACTATACATAGTGTCACATGGTACAAAGCCACAACTAAACCTAGAATATCAGAGGATCTGCAGACAACAGAGCAACATGGTACAGAGGTATGATCTATGCTGGGATTGATCATTCCATTCAGTTCTAGTGAAAAGAAAGTTGGAGTTCAGCTTTACATTTCTTACAATGCTTAAACATTTGCTGGAAGTTGGCTGTGATAGATGGTACTACTGTTTTCTGTCTCCAGTTTTAATAAATCTGTTCCACCTTTCGCTCCTTCTCACATAACTTCATCAACATTTCCTCTGATTTCTACAGGACTATGACTTCCTATTTAATGCTGGAGTCTCCAGCGTGTTTGGACCAGGAACCCGAATTCCCAAGGCTGCTGTCCAAGTAATCGATGATATTGAACGAAGCCTGGAAAAACGACAGCAGTCCCTTTAAAGCAATGGCCTCTGCTCAAGATATGTCCAATGACTCTACTGTGATCAGTGGGTGGAGTCGGTGACCAGTGGGAGGAGTTACTGATGACATTTTGTCTCCTAAAGGGTTTTGTCAACTTTGATTGACCTGTTTTCATGTGACTTTCAAGACTTTTCTTATATGCCATCAAATATTCCTGTTTTAATAAGTGCTGAGTGTTGAAAAGCACATTTAAAAGATTGTTCAAATGTAATAGATTGTAAGCTCTAACGAGCAGGGCCCTCTGATCCCTCCTGTAATGAATTGTATTGTGACTGTATTGTCTTCCCTGATGTAAAGCGCTGCGCAAACTGTTGGCGCTATATAAATCCTGTATAATAATAATAATAATAATTTAAAATAAAATAACATTTTTGTAAGTTGATGACTACATATTACTGGCTTGGAACCAGCAGTAGAAATGTTGGGTTCTCCATTATACAGGCTTAAATGGGGTTTAGCCACACATTTCTAAACCTATAGGTGGATTCACAGAGAGTTAGCCCGGCGTATCAGTAGATACGCCGACCTAACTCGGATTCTGCGCCGACCTAAGTTTAAGTGTATTCTCAAACTGAGATACACTTAAACCTATCTAAGATACGACGGCTTGCGCCGTCCTATCTTAGGGTGCAATATTTAGGCTGGCCACTAGGTGGCGCTTCCATTGCGTTCGGCGTAGAATATGTAAATGACTAGATACGCCTATTCACGAACGTACGTCCGCCCGTCGCAGTAAAGATACGCCGTTTCCGTAAGAGATACGTCGCCTAAAGATAAACATGCCCCCTTGGTGGCGTAGCCAATGTTAAGTATGGCCGTCCTTCCCGCGTCAAAATTTGAAAATGTTACGTCGTTTGCGTAAGTCGTCCGTGAATAGGGCTGGACGTAATTTACGTCCACGTCAAAACCAATACGTCCTTGCGGCGTACTTTGCCGCAATGCACACTGGGATGTGTACACGGACGGCGCATGCACCGTTCGTAAAAACCGTCAATCATGTCGGGTCACCCCCCCATTAACATAAAACACGCCCCCTCAGCCTAATTTGAATTAGGCACGCTTACGCCGGCCGCATTTATGCTACGCCGCCGTAACTTAGCAGGCAAGTACTTTGTAAATACAGTACTTGCCTAGCTAACTTTTAAAGTGGGAAAAAAAAGCCTAACTCTAACTAGTTGCAAAAAATGTTGCTCCTAACCTATCCGGTCTACCCTGTGTACTTACCAATTTTTAATCTGATCCGGTCTGGTTCCGTGATCTTGCAGGTCTGGCTCCCCTATGTAAGGCATCTCTCGACAAAGGCTGTGAACTTCTGGAGCCCTCTTTTCCCATGCAGCAGTTGCTCACTGACCCAGGGGAGCCGGACCTCCTGGACTTCATGACTGGAGCAGAGCAGCTTAAGATCAGGTAAGTACACAAATTGTTTTTTTTTTTTTATACAGGGTGGGCAGGAGGTGTGAAGAAACATTTTTAACAATAGTTTATAATTTGTCTTTTCTTCCATTTTAGCCTGGGTTCACACTGATGTGAATTTACAGCAGATTTGGAACACACAGATTCGCAGGTCATGTAAAAATGTACTCTATGGCTTTGGTTCACATCTATGCATAGCAAAATTGGTGCAAGGAAAAAAAAGGGTCCTGTGTGTGCTGACTGCAGGTGCAATGCGAATTCCTATGGCGCAGTGCAAATGTTATCTTCATAGGCTTCAATTGAACTTACAGTAAACTCGCAGCACACAGTTCACATCTCTGCGAATTGTTCACTTTGAAATTTACGGTAAATTTGTGCCTGTCCACCTCAAAATGCAAGGCAAATTCGCAACTCATTTAAGAAAAAAAAAAATTATCAAATGCACAGTACATCGCATCGCAGTAGCGTGAACCTAGTCTTAAAAGCTGTGCCCGATTAAAATTCAAGAAGATCGCCAAGGACTTATCACCAATCTTGTCTGCAGGCTCCCTGCAGCTGATCCTTTCCTCATTACAGACTTAACATGCTTTGTTTTGCATTGTATCTATGCATGGAGACAACCATCTCGGTAGAGGCAGGGCTTTATTTTCTCACTTCAGAGCTCCCTCCTAATTACTGATGAGCTGATGGTGTAGGAATTAAAAAGCAGCAGACAAATAGATAGTGGATTCACATAAAGGTGCCTAACGTTAGGCAGGCGTAGCGTATCTCATATACGCTACGCCGCCGTAAGTTAGAGAGGCAAGTGCTGTATTCACAAAGCACTTGCGTCCTAAGTTACGGCGGCGTAGCGTAAATGTGCCGGCCTAAGTGCACCTAATTCAAATTGTGAAGAGGTGGGCATGTTTTATGCTAATTAATCGTGACCCAACGTGATTAATGTTTTTAACGAACGGCGCATGCGCCGTCCGTGGACATATCCCAGTGCGCATCCTCCAAATTACGCCGCAAAGACTTATTGGTTTCGACGTGAACGTAAATTACACCCAGCCCCATTCACGAACGACTTACGCAAACGACGTAAAAATTTTAAAATTCGAAGCGGTTCCGACGTCCATACTTAACATTGGCTGCGCCATCTTTTTGGTGGAATATCTTTAGGCCTGAAAACGCCTTACGTAAACGGCGTATCTTTACTGCGACGGGCAAGCGTACGTTCGTGAATAGGCGTATCTCGCTGATTTACGCATTCTAGGCGTAAATCAGCGTACACGCCCCTAGCGGCCGGCCTAAATAGACAGCTAAGATACGACGGCGCAGGCGGTCGTATCTTAGCTAGATTTAAGTGTATCGCAATTTGAGAATACACTTAAATTTACGACGGCGCAGATTCAGAGTTACGACAGCGTATCTACTGGCGTAACTCTCTCTGAATCTGGCTAAAAGTGTACAAAGCAGAGATCTGCGGGAAGACTAAAGCAGCATGGTGATCCTTGCACTGTGGATCATCAGACACAGCTTTTTCTCCAGCAAGGAAAGCTGCACAGTGATGAATTCACCAAATGTAATTCCAAATCTTGTAGGACTACTGTAGCAGCCAGAAGCAACAGTGCCTTTAGATCTCACACTGTAGCTTAACAGCTACAGTGGATATAAAAAGTCTATACACTCCTGTTAAAATGTCAGGTTTTTGTGATATAAAAAATATGAGACAAAGATAAATAGTTTCAGATTCTTTTCCCCACTTTTAATGTGACCTATAAACTGTGCAACTCGATTGAACAACAAACTGAAATCTTTTAGGTGGAGGGAAGTAAAAATAAAAAATAAAATAATATGGTTGCATAAGTGTGCACACCCTTAAACTAATACTTTGTTGAGGCCCCTTTTGATTTTATTACAGCACTTGTTTTGGGTATCAGTCTATCAGCATGGCACATCTTGACTTGGCAATATTTGCCCACTCTTCTTTGCAAAAAGACCCCAAATCTCAGATTGTAGGGGGCATCTCCTGTGCACAGGCCTCTTGAGATCACCCCATGGATTTTCAATCAGATTTAGGTCTGGGCTCTGGCTGGACCATTCCAAAACTTTAATCATCTGGTGAAGCCATTCATTTGTTGATTTGGTTGTATGTTTTGGATCGTTGTCATGCTGAAAAATGAAGTTCCTCTTCGTGTTCCACTTTAAAGGTTTTGTGCCAATATTGACTGGTATTTGGAACTGTTCATACTTCCCTCTACCTTGACTAAGGTCCCTGTTCCAGGTGAAGAAAAACAGCCCCACAGCATGATTCTGCCACCACCATGCTTCACTATTGGTATGGTGTTCTTTTGGTGATGTGCAGTGTTGTTTTTGGGCCAAACATATCTTTTGAATTTATTTGCAAAAAGTTAAGACTTTGGTCTGATAAGAACATAACACATTTCCCACATTATTTTGGGAGACTTCAGATGTGTTTTTGCCCAATTTAGCTGGGCTTGAATGTTTTTCTTTGTAAGAAAAGGCTTTCGTCCTGCCACTCTACCCCATAGCCCAGACACATGAAGAATACAGGAGATTGTTGTCACATGTACCAGTACTTGTCAAATATTCCTGCAGCTTCTTTAATGTTGCTGTAGGCCTCTTGGCAGCCTCCCTGACCAGTTTTCTTCTCGTCTTTTCATCAATTTTTGAGTGACGTCCAGTTTCTTGTAATGTCACTGTTGTGCCATATTTTCTCCACTTGATGATGGCTGTCTTCACTGTGTTCCATGGGATATATAATGCCTTGGAAATTCTTTTGTACCCTTTTCCTGACTGATAAATTTAACAATGGGATCCCTCTGATGCTTTGAAAGCTCTCTGTGGACCATGGCTTTTGCTGTAAGATGCGACTAAGAAAATATCAAAATGTCAGGAAAGACCTACTAGAACAGCTGAACTTTATTTGGGGGTAATCAGAGACACTTTAAAAGATGGCAGGTGTGTACTGACTCCTATTTAACATCCGTTTAAATGTGGTTGCCTAATTGTGAACACAGCTACATCCCCCAGTTATAAGAGTTTTTTATTTCAGTTTGTTTTTCAGTTGAGTTGTATAGTTTATAGGTCTCATTAAAGGTGGAAAACGTTCTAAAATAATTTTCATCGTCTCATTTTTTTACATCTGACATTTTAACAGGGGTATGTAGACTTTTTATATCCACTGTATTTAACTTTGGTTCCACTTTAATATACAGCATCCATTTAGCAGAGCTGATAGGTAGGAATTTATGTCCCCGAAGTCCAAGTAAATTTTGCACTAAAGTGCACAATAATGAACAATATAATTTGAGTATACTGATGGATGATGATTGGTGACCATTAAAAAAGACAGCTTGGCGAGGCCATTATCACAGTGTGGGCAATGATTGTTCAGTGTGAATAAACACCCAAGGTAAAGTGATTTATTTTTATTGTCGCTCAATGTAATTCCACTTACTGAAAACTTGCTCACAGGAAAATGTGTTAATTTAAAGGCATTTTGTTTATTCTGCCTTGCTAAGTAATGTGTGGGAGTTCAGACCTGCCGGTGTAACCCATAGCTACAAAGCATCATTGTTCTGAAAGATAACAAAAGCAAGAAATAATCAAAGCATGGTTCATAAGAGGACTCCTATACTCACAGAATAATAGTCCTTGCTGGACCACAAGGACACTGGAACAAGCAAGCAACAAATATGTGCTTCTGATCTTGTATATCTTGTTTTGGGTGAGTGTTTTAATAGCGCTATTTTAACACTAAAACGCTGTAAAAACGCTTCAGTGTGAAAGGGGACTAACCAGACTCCTGTCACCGTTCCAGAGCTGTCTGGGCTGCAATACCCCTCCCCTTATTTCCTGGTTGCACAGAGAGAAGTGGGAGCCATAGGCTTCTGCTGCTGTCAGTCAAATTGCTGTGAACGGGAGCAGGGGCGTGGCTTACTGGCTCTGTGTGTGTGTGTGTGTCTATGGATGCACACAGCCTGACTCGCAGCGCACAAGGGCCTCCATAGTACCCAGCTTGCTAAGGAGACACCTGGGAGAGAGAGGAGCCAATAAGTATAACAAGCTGTGATGAGGGGTAATTGTTTGGGCCCCCAAAATGTTTTGGCTGTCTGTTGACCTGCGTGTTGTAACCAGTTAAACGATAAAGACTTTGGACTCCTAGGGGTTTTTTTTTTTCATTTTGGCTTTCTCCTTGACCTATTACACTATGCGGCAAAGAAGGAGACCTAATTATTCTCTGCGATAGTAAATTAACACTGGTATTGCCCCTCCACCAGCCTGTGACTGGGGAGTGGTAGGAGAAACCGCAGACTAATGACCTCATCCTGATCCCTGGGGAAAGACCAATGTGTGTGTGTGTGCAGGAAGAGGGATCTCTGTGGGGAGAGACCAATGTGTGTGTGCCGGAGGAGGGATCTATGTGGGGAGAGACCAATGTGTGTGTGCTGGAGGAGGGATCTCCGTGGGGAGAGACCAATGTGTGTGTGCCGGAGGAGGGATCTATGTGGGGAGAGACCAATGTGTGTGTGCTGGAGGAGGGATCTCCGTGGGGAGAGACCAATGTGTGTGTGCAGGAAGAGGGATCTCTGTGTGTGTGTGTGTGCGCGCAGGAAGAAGGATCTCCATGGGTAAAGACTAATGTGTGTGTGTGTGTGTGTGTGTGTGTGTGTGTGTGTGTGTGTGTGCTGGAGGAGGGAACTCCTGGGGAAAAGACCAATGTGTGTGTGTGTGTACCAGGAGAGGGATCTCCCTGGGAAAAGACCAATGTGTGCTGGAGGAGGGATGTCAATGGGGAGAGACCAATGTGTGTGTGTGTGTGTGTGTGTGTGTGTGTGTGCAGGAGCAGGTATCTCACTGGGGAGATACCAATGTTTGTGTGTGTGTGTACAGGAAAAGGGATCTCCTTGGGAAAAGACCAATGTGTGTGTGCTGGAGGAGGGATCTCACTGAGGAGAGACCAATGTGTGTGTGCAGGAGGAGGGATCTCACTGGGGAGAGACCAATGTGTGTGTGCAGGGGGAGGGATCTCACAGGGGAGAGACCAATGTGTGTGTGCTGGAGGAGGGAACTCCTGGGGAAAAGACCAATGTGTGTGTGCAGGAAGAGGGATCTCTGTGGGGAGAGACCAATGTGTGTGTGCCGGAGGAGGGATCTATGTGGGGAGAGACCAATGTGTGTGTGCTGGAGGAGGGATCTCCGTGGGGAGAGACCAATGTGTGTGTGCCGGAGGAGGGATCTATGTGGGGAGAGACCAATGTGTGTGTGCTGGAGGAGGGATCTCCGTGGGGAGAGACCAATGTGTGTGTGCAGGAAGAGGGATCTCTGTGTGTGTGTGTGTGTGCGCGCAGGAAGAAGGATCTCCATGGGTAAAGACTAGTGTGTGTGTGTGTGTGTGTGTGTGTGTGTGTGTGTGTGTGTGTGTGTGCTGGAGGAGGGAACTCCTGGGGAAAAGACCAATGTGTGTGTGTGTACCAGGAGAGGGATCTCCCTGGGAAAAGACCAATGTGTGCTGGAGGAGGGATCTCAATGGGGAGAGACCAATGTGTGTGTGTGTGTGTGTGTGTGCAGGAGCAGGTATCTCACTGGGGAGATACCAATGTTTGTGTGTGTGTGTACAGGAAAAGGGATCTCCTTGGGAAAAGACCAATGTGTGTGTGCTGGAGGAGGGATCTCACTGAGGAGAGACCAATGTGTGTGTGCAGGGGGAGGGATCTCACAGGGGAGAGACCAATGTGTGTGTGCTGGAGGAGGGAACTCCTGGGGAAAAGACCAATGTGTGTATGTGCCGGAAGAGGGATCTCCCTGGGAAAAGACCAATGTGTGTGTGTGTGTGTGTGTGTGTGTGTGTGTGCTGGAGGAGGGATCTCACTGGGAAGAGACCAATGTGTGTTTGCAGGAGGAGGGATCTCACTGAGGAGAGACCAATGTGTGTGTGTGCTGGAGGAGGGATCTCACTGGGAAGAGACCAATGTGTGTTTGCAGGAGGAGGGATCTCACTGGGGAGAGACCAATGTGTGTGTGTGTACAGGAAAAGGGATCTCCTTTGGAAAAGACCAATGTGTGTGTGCTGGAGGAGGGATCTCACTGGGGAAGAGACCAGTGTGTGTGTGCTGGAGGAAGGATCTCACTGGGGAGAGACCAATGTGTGCGTGCAGAAGGGATCTCACAGGGGAGAGACCAGTGTGTGTGTGCGCTGGAGGAGGGAACTCCTGGGTAAAAGACCAATGTGTGTGTGTGCTGGAGGAAGGATCTCACTGGGAAGAGACCAATGTGTGTTTGCAGGAGGAGGGATCTCACTGAGGAGAGACCAATGTGTGTGTGCAGGAGAAGGGATCTCACTGAGGAGAGACCAATGTGCGTGTGCTGGAGGAGGGATCTCACTGGGGAGAGACCGATGTGCGTGTGCTGGAGGAGGGATCTCACTGGGGAGAGACCAATGTGTGTGTGCAGGAGGAGGGATCTCACTGGGGAGAGACCAGTGTGTGTGTGTGCGTGCGAAGGAGGAAACTCCTGGGGAAAAGACCAATGTGTCTGTGCAGGAAGAGGGATCTCCTTGGAAAAAGACCAATGTGTGTGTGTGTGTGCTGGAGGAGTGATCTCACTGGGGAGAGCCCAATGTGCATGTTTGTGTGCTGGAGAAGGGATCTCACTGGGAATGGCCCAATGTGTGTGTGCTGGAGGAGGGATCTCACTGGGGAAGAGACCAATGTGCGTGTGCTGGAGGAGGGATCTCACTGGGGAGAGACCGATGTGCGTGTGCTGGAGGAGGGATCTCACTGGGGAGAGACCGATGTGCGTGTGCTGGAGGAGGGATCTCACTGGGGAGAGACCGATGTGCGTGTGCTGGAGGAGGGAGCTTACTGGGGAGAGACCAATGTGTTTGTGTGCTGGAGGAGTGATCTCACTGGGGAGAGACCAATGTGTTTGTGTGCTGGAGGAGTGATCTCACTGGGGAGAGACCAATGTGCGTGTTTGTTTGCTTGAGAAGGGATCTCACTGGGGAGAGCCCAATGTGTGTGTGTGTGTGTGTGTTTGTATGCTGGAGAAGGGATCTCACTGGGGAGAGACCAATGTGTGTGTGTGTGTTTGTATGCTGGAGAAGGGATCTCACTGGGGAGAGACCAGTGTGTGTGTCCAGCAGGAGGAGGGATCTCCCTGGAAAAAGACCAATGTGTGTGTGTGTGCTGAAGCAGGGATCTCACTGGGGAGAGACCAATGTATGTATGTCGGAAGTGGGATCTGTATGCTGGAGGTGTGATATCACTAGAAAAGGACCAGGAAGAGACAGAGGCCCAGATTCTCAAAAGAGAAACGATGGCGCATCTCCAGATACGCCGTCGTATCTCTGCGTAGCGCCGTCGTATCTATGCGACTGATTCTTAGAATCAGTTACGCATAGATATCCATTAGATCAGACAGGCGTAAGTCTCTTACGCTGTCGGATCTTAACTGCAATTTTTTTTTGCCCGCTAGGTGGCGCTTCCTTAGATTTCCCCGTCGAGTATGCAAATTGGCTAGATACGCAAATTCCCGAACGTCTGCGCGGCCGACGCAGTAAAGTTACGACGTTTACCTTAGGCTTCTCCCAACGTAAAGTTGCCCCTGGGTCTATGAGGCGCAGCCAATGTTAAGTATGGCCGTCGTTCCCGTGTCGAAAATTAAAAAATTTACGTTGTTTGCGTAAGTCATCCGTGAATGGGGCTGGACGTTATTTACGTTCACGTCGAAACCAATGACGTCCTTGCGACGTCATTTGGAGCAATGCACACTGGGATATTTTAGGGACGGCGCATGCGCAGTTCGTTCGGCGCGGGAACGCACTTCATTTAAATTAAACACGCCACCTACCCGCCGCATTTGAATTCCGCCGGGTGATTTACGCTACGCCGCCGCAACTTTACAGGCAAGTGCTTTGTGAATAAAGCACTTGCCTGAAAAACTTGCGGCGGCGTAACGTAAATGAGATACGTTACGCCGGCACAATTTTGTGCCCATCTACGTGAATCTGGGCCAGAGTCCCCCAGTGGTAAAAATTAAAACGTTGAATTGCCCATTATCCCCATTGGGAATGTGACATTTTGCTGTAATAAGAAAACTCTGACTTAGGCATTCCATTATTAAGGATATCTGCCCAGAGTTTAGATTTAAAATCAACTCTCTATGCTGACAATATAAAATCTTTCACATCCCATTTTTTACCCCCTCTCCTTTCTGATTGTTGGTTTGGCACAAGAGCATTGTTAAGCCTGCTTTTCTGAGTAACAACTGACAATGGCTATTCATTTTGTTCCAAATTGCTTTTTACTTACAGTAAAGTACATTTTACCTTTTATTCATAGCTGCAGGTAGTAATGTGAAGCAATCATGCAGGCCAAAAAAAAGGTAACAAAATAGCCACAGGTAATCAGTTGCCATTATTAGATTTAAAAAAAAAAAATTTGATTTTACGCTACTTATAACAAAAACATGTACTCTCTTAGGGCCAGATTCACAGCCGAGATACAACGGAGTATCTCCTGATACGCCGTCGTATCTCTCAGAGTATCTATGCGACTGATTCATAGAATCAGTTATGCATAGATATCCCTAAGATCCGACAGGTGTAATTGTTTTACACTGTCGGATTTTAGGATGCAGTACCGCGGCCGCTGCTGGGGGGAGTTTGCGTCGTAAACCAGCGTCGGGTATGCAAATTAGGAGTTGCGGCGATCCACAACGGCTTTTCGCGTTCGCTACGTCGCCGCTAATCTAGTTTCCCGTCGCAAAGTTAGTCGTCGTTTTGGGTGCCTTAACTTTACACAGCACACGTATGTGCTGTATAAAGTATGGCCGTCGTTCCCGCGTCGAAATTTAAAAATTCACGTCGTTTGCGTAAGCCGTCCGGGAATACGGAATTACGCTACGCGCGTCGCCGTTCGAAAAAATGACGTCACTTCGCGCAAAGCACGGCGGGTAATTCAAAAGGGAACATGCGCAGTAGGTCCGGCGCGGGAGCGCGCCTAATTTAAATGGCATACGCCCCTTTGAATTACGCGGGCTTACGCCGGAGGCCGCCGGCGTAGGTTTTCATTGCAAGTGCTCTGTGAATCAGGCACTTGCGATGAAAACTTGCGGCGATGTAACGTATCTACGATACGTTACGCCGCCGCACTTCTACCTGAATCTGGCCCTTAGTCTTTGTTATAGTAATAATTTGAGAATGGGAATTAGACTGGGGAGAACTGTAACAAGGGGCAATATTTGTGAAAAAGGACAAAAAGAATGCACGCTCGGCATGCAGAAATGTATATAGTAACTGTAACGGAGAGGTACAAGTAGCGCTCCAACCTGGATTCTTTTGAAAAAGGTGAGCTTATGTGATGCCAAGACGTCAATGTGTATCTACTTTTTATTTTTAGTAAGTGACATTAGCACACAAAAAATAAAAATGGAACCATGGTATACTTTTTAAAAGAAATGACTGCTGCAGCACTTAAAGTGTTCGTAAACGCAATTTTTTTTTAATTTATTGTTTTAAGTCGCAAACAGGTTTATACTTTCCTGCTCTGTGGAATAGAATAGCACAAAGCTGATTGGATCCTGTCTAAATTGGACTTGGTGTATGAATGAGAGTTAAGAACCTTAGATTGTAAGCTCCTTGAGGTCAGGGATTGATGTAAATGTACAATATGTATTTGTAAAGCACTGCATAAATCACTGGTGCTATATAAGTCCCTGAACAAATAATAAATAAAGCAGCCCCCAAACTTCCTGTTCTTGGGACCCCTGCTGGCGCTCCTGGCTCCTCTTCTTCTCGGTGTGCCACTATATCAGGGGTAGGCAACAGTAAAGAGGTGGAGATCTACCTAAACAACATGGGAGAATCAAAGATCACCGGGCACAGTGTCACCTTCTTACACCTGATTTAATCCTCTAATTGCCATACCACCGTGTTGCAATTGCGTGCACAGCGATCATGGGTTTAAATCAGGTGGTGAAGAGGCAACATATCGCCTCACCACCTGTCAACACATACTTGGATCACTTTTCAGAGGATCAGCAGTGGCTGCTGCACTTGTGAATAAGCCCTTAGTTGCATTTGGCAACGGCACCCTTAGGGCTTGTTCATATGTAATGTTGTGGGTAGCAAAACCGCAGGATATAATAGAAGTCTATGGCTAAGCACAGGAAAGCTGCAGGTACACTGTACACATCAGTGTGAAAGCAGCCCTATACTATTTTGCCCAGTGTATTTCATCACACTGACCTGAAGCTCTCATCTTTCCTGCTGCTGGCACCACTCTGGAGACTGCTAGCCAGGACAAGAGGTGGAGTGCAGTTTGTACTCCACATTAGAAAGGAGCCGGCACTACAGAGTAAGCATTGTCTTATGTGGCTCTTGCTCCCTACTACACGTTCAACTTTACAAAAAGTTGTCCCTCTTCATTGCACTCTGATGCTCTCGGATTGTGGGTCAGCAAGCCCAGACTGAGATCTACTAGACACCTGTCCGCAATCTATTGGTAGATCGTGATCTGCAGGTTTCTGACCCCCGCACTATTGGAGGCCACTTCCTATAGGATTACACCAGTGAGCTCTCTCTCCTGAGCCGAGCTGCCTGCAGCTATAGACACAGACCGAACGACTCGACCCTGCCTCCTACTCCCTTGTCTCAGGATTTAACTGACATTGGGTCCCGATGCCTTGGCAAAGTCTGTGAGAGAAGGGAGAGAGCCACTACAGATGACAAAGCACTACATCAAATGAGAGCTCAGGTAAGTATAGGGGGCTGGGGTGGTGAGGGGGCATTCTGCTACCTAAACATTTTTTGCCTTAATTAGGCTTACCTGTAGGTGTAACTTCTCCCCGAGGGTTTACAACCACTTTCATATATGCAGTGTGTAAGGTTAGGGTCACGAGTTGTAGTAGGCGGATGACACCTCTTCCATGTTCCCCACGAACTCATTATCCATCAAGTGTGGGTCACACAGGAGGCCAGTCTTCTGGGCTACTCCAGGTGGCAAGGGTCAGTTGTTATAACACAGGGATTACACTTTGCCCAAAGATGTGCTCATCGGCACCGGGACCAGACAAGGTGCTACGGTTATGTGAAAGTCAAACATTAAAGTAGTCGCCCAAATCAGAGATGAGTCACTTGGGTGCACTGTTATGCGAAAGTTCTTCTAAGGATAGCGGCCTGTATTCTACACACTTGAACAAGTGCTTGAGTTGCATTAGGAAGAACACGTAGAGCCTATGGCAACTCCACCAGTCAGCATAACTCTGCCATCTCACTCCCAGTAACAGAATGGCGTCCCGCCAAGCACACAGCTTGGACCTCATGCATGCTCACTTAACTCTTGTTCCTCCGTACCCATTGATCAGGCCAAAACTCTCTTTAATGCTAATCTGCTCCCGGGGGGGCAGACGTAGACAGACTGCTAGGGAGGTAGCCATGACACCGAACACCCTTGTTACTGAAGAACCTGTCACCTTACCAGGTACGTAAAAAAGTAGCCTCGCTCTCTGCAGGGGCAACCCAATCCATACACCGGATCCACTCGCAGACCCCCGAGCTCCATGTATCCCATCAAACTCCAAAGTCATAAACAGTAGAAAGAGCCGGCAACACTGAAATCCTTAAAGTGTAGTTTATTGGTACATCAGAGTGACAATAAAACAATAGCACTGATGCGTTTTGGCAGAAGCCTTAGTCGTAGCTAAGGCTTATGCTGAAACGCATCAGTGCTATTGTTTTATTGTCACTTTGATGTACCAATAAACTAGACTTCAAGGATTTCAGTGTTGCTGGCTCTTTCTACTGTTTATGACCTTACCAGGTACCAATCCAACAACTGGTTACAATTAACCTTTTGTTGCTGTGATGTTACTAGAACTTTTCATTGTGTTGTAGTAGACATAGGACCTTGTATGTGCTCCAGGGCCCCATATGCACCCCAAGTAACTTCATACCAGGCTTTGTGTGGTAAACAACTTTTACTAAAAGCTCAGCATAGTAAACACAGCATGGCAGAACATTCTTTCTCTATCTAACTCTAACAGTGGCTACCCCAGGGTACCTGCATAGGTGAAGTCCATAGCTGGCAAGACTTGATTAGAGAAGTTCATGACTTGGGTGTATTCTGAAGGATGTTGCTCCGTAGAAGAACTACAAGTGTCATCAAGACCTGCAAGGTTCCCATGGTTTAGCCCAATGACCCATTCTCTCTTGAGACCCAATCCAATGCCTTTTTATATGTCACACTGCAAGGAGCTGGACCCCAAAAGCCTGCAAAGCAAAGTTAACCCCCCCCCCCTAACCTGGGCAGCCATACTGGTCTGGCCAACGTGAACATAGTAGGCAACCTGCCTAAAAGTGTATGCTTTACAGTGGGATGATAGGACGTTTTAGGGGACATGGCTATGAGCATTGCCATTGCTTGTCAATCGGCATCTGGCCACACCTACTCCTACCCACTGCTTTCTGGATTAAGAACATTGCCTCTGCTGTTGAAACCCTCCCAGTGTGATATGTAGTGTCTGTGAGGGGGAATTGGTGAGACACAAAAGAGGGAGATTTAGGTTTACCCAAGAAAAATAAATAAAAAATAGTTTGTTTTTATTTTATTATTATTATTATTATTGTTACTGAATTTACTATGTCTTTTACATAGTTACTGAATTTGGGGCTTGCTGAGGCTGTCACATTTCTTTAGAGACTTTTTAGATGAACTTTAGAGGGGTCATTCCTATAATAATGAGTGATAACAGGGTTAGTCAAAAAAATCAACACAGAAAGAAGAGAAGGGGCGAAAACAAAGTATTGCCAGCACAAGACTGTCACTGTATACGTGTATCATTTCAGCCTTGGTTAGCCAGTGTTGAGATAGATATAGGTGGCCTGGTGCCCTGCAAAAGACAGAGTTGCAACCTTCCTCATCCTGCTAGGAAAGATAGCTAATAAGATTGAAACTGATTGAGCAACAATTATCCCCATTCTTTTTTTCTTAGCGAGTCTTCGCCTTGGTTCCTAGGCTGCTAAAAGTATTACTAGTGAGTCGTCATACTTTTGCACACATATATTTTAAAGAAGAATTCCAGGCATGGTATGGTATACACTTAGCAACTGCAGCTAAACAATTTGATCATAGGAATACGTGCATAAAAGTTTCTTCTGGCTTGGGATTTGGCAGCATGGACAAGAGAAGGCAGCAAAACCCTACACACACTCACACTTTGGGATGTTACAATGTTACAGTATTTACTAGCAGAGTGCAAGGGGGTGAGGGTAAGGGCCCTCCTGAATTATTCAGGAGTCAGTACAGCTCTAGACAGTGGATTGAGGGTGGGAGCGGGAGCTGCCGGAGTAAGTGTCCCAGCAGGTGATTGGTTACGAAGACCGCCCTTCATCCCAACAACTAATCACCCGCTGGGACACTTGAAACATTAACTCAGCTCCCACTCTCCATCCAAAGCTGCTTTGTCTCCCGCTGTCTGTCTAGCATTGTCCTTGTGGCTGCCTCCCGCTCTCCGCTCTGCTATGATGACAGCAGCAGCAGTGGCTAAGGTGAAGAATCGGCTCCAAAATGGTGGTCTAGATGGGACAGTGTCTCAGTCAACATCCGGCCCGTGTTCTGCCATTTTGAGTTCAGGGGGGGGAGGGATAAGGGCCTTACTCTAAATCATTCATGAGGCAGGACAGCTCTAGACAGTGGATGGAGGGCGGGGGCGGGAGCTGCCGGAGTTAACTTTTCAAGCGTCTCAGCGGGTGATTGGTTGCTAAGACCGCCCTTCATTTTACCAACCAATCACCCGCTGGGACACTTGAAACATTAACTCCGGGAGCTCCCGCCCGCCATCCAAAGCTTCCATGTCTCCCGCTGTCTGTCTAGCATTGTCCTTGTGGCTGCCTCCCGCTCTCTGCTCTGCTTTGATGACAGCAGCAGCGGTGGCTAAGGTGAAGAATCGGCTCCAAAATGGTGGTCTAGATGGGACCGCGTCTCAGTCAACATCCGGCCCGCGGTCTGCCGTTTAGTGATGCCTACTGTAAGAGGTAATTATTTATATGAAGTCATTCATATTTATCTGGTTTAAGAAATATGTACAGTGTATTTAGTACAGAACACAAAAAAACTACAGGTTAACAGTTTGCAGTTTTTGTATTTCTTTTCTCTCTTTTTTTTTTTTTTTCGCATTCATTTTAGACACAATGGAATTACATAAAGGATTAATTAAACAATAGGATTAAATAGAGACATTGACAAGAATGCTGCATCGGTAGTTTTGAAGATGTGAACATACTGTGTAAAAGAAATTGGTAAGAATGTATCCATAAAATTCTGCTGTTTATAGCTTCATGTGTTTGTTCAGCAACTGCTCCATATATGGATAAGCTGCTTTTTTCCAGAAACTCCGCTGATATACTGGCTAAGTGTGCTGATAATGGGAAAATAATCTTTTCCGAGAGATGGGAGTAGAGAAATGTCTTTGCTTTGACACCTTCATTCCATGCAAACAATAATCTGCAGTCTGAATAAAACTCCTATTATTAGCTTTGTAAACTGAATAATTTATATTGTTAATGCCGTGGAAATGTTGGTGCCACCGGTACTTTCCCAATGCGCTCACGGATGATTACAGCTAAAACCTGTATTTATTTAGACAAGCAGATATCTCCCTATGAATGGCAAGAAGAGACATAAGCCTGCTGTATGAGAATTTGAATTTTGTGATCCACAAAGAACCAAAGGCCTAGCAAACGGTCTCTTGAGCAGCTCAGTGTGCCCACCCAAAAAGAAAAGAGTGAGCTGGGAGAGCCCCTATAGCGTAGTTCAAAAGGTTCATCAATTGAAAAAAAAAGTAAATGACATACAGTGGAACCTCGGATTACGAGCATAATCCGTTCCAGGAGAATGTTTGTAATCCAAAGCACTCGCATATCAAAGCGAGTTTCCCCATAGAAGTCAATGGAAACAAAAATAATGAGTTCCACTTTGACTTCTATGGCAAGGTTTAGGAGTGTGTCTATGGGAATGTTTGACCATTGTTCCAGAAGTGCATTTGTCAGGCACTGATGTGATGTTGGACGAGAAGGCCTGGCTTGCAGTCTCTGCTCTAATTCATCCCAAAGGTTTTCTATGAGGTTGAGGTCGGAACTCTGTGCAGGACAGTCAAGTTCCTCCACCCCAAACTTACTCATCCATGTCTTAATGGAGCTTGCTGTGTGCACTGGTCCAAATCATTTGGTGGAGGGGGGGTAATGGTGTGCGGTTGTTTTTCAGGGTTTGGATTCGGCCCCTTAGTTCCAGTAAAGGGAACTCCCAAGGTGTCGGCATACCAAGACATTTTGGACAATTTCATGCTTCAAACTTTGTGGGAACAGTTTGGGGATGTCTCCTTCCTGTTCCAACATGACTGCGCACCAGTGCACAAAGCAAGGTTCATAAAGACATGGATGAGCGATTTTGGAGGGTGGAGGAACTTGGCTGACCTGCAAAGAGTCCTGACCACAACCCGATAGAACACCTTTGCGTTTATTTGATTGAGCTTAATTGTCTGCGTGGATAAGTTTACAGGAACCAACAAATGTGAGTGCACTGTTTTGTTTTTAAGGTTCAATAAAATAATTTCTGTCTCTTCTTTTCTATCCTGTGAGTGGAGTCATGTAGGTCTGGGGGAGCGGAGGATCATACCCCATAATCTAATAAGCGTGTTTGACCTTTGATTTGTTATGAAGGTCCAACTTTTCTGGTGAGTTTATGCTGTTCAGTGGGTGTGCATAGGATTCTTGTTAAAAAGGGGGGTTTGCGCAAATACTCACGCTAATAGAAAAGAGTGAAAACTCATAAACAAAAATCAATCAGACCAGATTGATACTGTATGTACCAAAACTAGATAAATATCAGTGAGGTAAACGTGAATTAATAATAAATGGGCATAAGTGTCCCATAAAACAAGTGAAAAATTGGTAGAAGTAAATAACTGAGGAATGTCCCATAAACAAGTGAACAATAGGTTCAATGAAGATGGAAATATGCGATAATTGTCCCATACAAAAACAAGGGTGTGGGAGGGTTGAAGTAAATAACGTAGCCAAATAATGGGGCTAAAAGTCCACTAGGCCAGGTGTATGTAGATGACAATGATGGTTAAATCCACAAAAGGGCTCCCTGGACTCTCACCTCCAAGACATAGGTCTGAAGCATCAAAGATAGCCTTAGGTCATCCACCTCCTTACAGCAAAGGAATCTTCCCACCTGTCGTCCTTCTCTGGCGCCTCTCTAGCCTCTCCAGCTGGCCACTGCCTGCCCTCTATGTGGTTGGCATACACTAACTCGATCAATATATAAAATATATATCAATTGAGAAGGCATGCTAATAAATGTATCACATGTATAAATATCTAAAAAGGCCCTCAAGGAAGTCAGCCTAGCATCAGATAAAAAAAGGGGATGGAATAAAAATAGAATGGTGTCTCCTATGGATAAGTGGTGATCGCACACCTGGTTTGTCGCATGATCTAACACTCTAGTCATATAGCACCTTCTGCCATATAAGAAAACCGTATATAGCTAAAAAAGCTAAAGGGTGACCCCAAAAAAGGGGCAAATGATCTACCATTAACATCTAAAAAAGAATACAGGGAATGAATCAGAAATTACTTAAAAAGCAGTTGAGATCAAATTCAACATTCATTCCTCCAGGTGTTAATGTACGCATAGTGTGTATCCATTGTGACTCTTTTTGGCTTATAGTCCTGACCTTATGGCTACCTCTCCAAGATGGGTTATATTTTTCAATCCACCAAAATTGGGGTTGAATCAGATCCTGGTTATGAACACGATCAAAATGTCTGGAAACATTATGTTTCGGGAAACCCTTAATTTTGTTTTGGACATGTTCTTTGATTCTCACCTTCAATGTCCTCTTTGTTCTTCCCACATATTGAAGGTTACAGCTACATTGTAGCGCATAAACTACACCCTCAGTGTGGCACCCAATAAAGTCCCTAATCTTATGCGTTTCTCCTGTGTTAGTAGCCACAAACTCAGTCCTTTTCTTTTGAAATCTATGTGACTTCCGGCACGCAAAGCATCCCTTACAGTGAAAGAACCCTTTTCCCGAAAAGAATGTATAACTGGGTTTTGGGGGAGGTTCAACTACTGATTTTACAATTAAATCTCTGAGAGTGGGTGCTCTCTTGTAAATGATCCGCGGTTTGTCTGGGAGTATTCCCTGTAGGTCTCTATCATTTCTTAGGATGTGCCAATGTCGTGCAATTACTTTGGCAACATCCTTATACTGGGAGTTATAATCCAGGATTAATCCCGGGGGTGCTTGTTGATGGATAATTTTTTCCTTATCCTGTAACATCCCATTTCTATCCATTTTACCGACATGTTCTATGGATAGAAATGGGATGTTACAGGATAAGGAAAAAATTATCCATCAACAAGCAGCACCGGGATTAAGGAGTGATAAATTCCTTAAGGTTCCTATTTTTTAATTATACTACCATTGTTCAGCGCCAGTGTATTTTGTTGACACCATTCTATTTTTGACACCATTCTATTTTTATTCCATCCCCTTTTTTTATCTGATGCTAGGCTGACTCCCTTGAGGGCCTTTTTAGATATTTATACATGCGATAATTTTATTAGCATGTCTTCTCAATTGATATATATTTTATATATTTGTACTATATATTTTTATAATTAATTATTCATATTGCCCTTATTTATTTATTTATATATATATCTACATGGAATTTTTTCCCCGTAAACAATTCACTACATCTATTATTCCCTACCTTATATGGACCCATGGATCAGGTTTTTATATTAATATAAGATATGGACTCTACATAGTGTCTATAGTTATAATTTTATTATTTTATTTTATTTTCACCAGTTACATTCAATACAGCTGGATGGCGTTTAATACGTCTCGTTTTCTCACTCTGGTTCTGTATTATGATTATTATCTGGTCCGCAATGCTGAAAGTATGATTGCCTTTGTCTTTGAGCAAAATCACCGTCACCACTGCAGGGACAGTGTAAAAATAAAATAAAAAAGAACGCATACGTAAGTCACACACGCATATACTGTATATACTCGAGTATAAGCTGACCCGAATATAAGTCGAGGCACTTTATTTTACCACAAAAAAATGGGAAAACGTATTGACTTGAGTATAAGCCTAGGGTGTCCATCTGCGTGCTTCACTGTGTCCATGTGCATGCCTCACTGTGTCCATGCCTCACTGTGTCCATGTGCATGCCTCACTGTGTCCATCCCTCACTGTGTCCATGTGCATGCCTCACAGTGTCCATGCCTCACTGTGTCCATGTGCATGCCTCACTGTGTCCATGCCTCTCTGTGTCCATGCCTCTCTGTGTCCATGCCTCTCTGTGTCCATGCCTCTCTGTGTCCATGCCTCTCTGTGCTCATGCCTAGACTGATTTTTAACATGGGAGTCTATGGAAGGGGTGCCAGCTTTGATAAATCTGTGCTCCCCAGACAACAAACTTTGCACACTTGTAGAGGAGAAATTGGGCTACATGTGTGCCAAGTTCCGGGTCCAGGGGACCTACGACCGTCCGGAACCGGGTCCCAAAAGTCACCAGAGAAATTACCGTTTGGAGTCTATGGAAGGGGTGCCCGGCTTTGAAAAATCGGTGCTCCCCGGCCATAGGTCCCCCAGACAACAAACTTTGCACACTTGTAGAGGAAGAGTGGGGCTACATGTGTGCCAAGGTGGGGTCCAGGGGACCTACAGCCGGCCGGTACCGGGTCCCCAAAGTCCAGGAGATCAGACGCAAAAAAGGTGACTCGAGTATAAGCTGAGGGAGGCATTTTCAGCACAAAAAAATTGGGCTTATACTCGAGTATATACGGTACTGTATATAAATGGTGTTCGCGCCATGCATGTAAGGTATCACAGCGAACGAGTGAGAGCAATAAATTTTAGCACTAGAACTCCCCTGTAACTCTAAACAGGTAAACTGTCATGGCGTTTAAAGCTGTGCCTATGGAGATTTGGGGTTATATATCATGTTTTTGTTTTTATTCATTAAAATGTATATATATATATATATTATTTTTAATTGCATTTGAAAAACCGCTGCTCAAACAACGTATGACATAAAAAATTGCAAGGATCGGCATTTTATTTCCTAGGGTCTCTACTAAAAAATACATATCGTGTTTGGGGGTTATAAGTAATTTGCTAGCAAAAAATACTGATAGACACAAATAAAGTGCCAGAAAGGGCCTGGTCTTCAAGTGCTTAAATTGCATAAAAAGCTACTTCTTTCTTTGTCCCTCCGTTCTCCCTTTTACAGACATGCGATAAGTTTTTGTCCTATATTTTTTTACTTTTTTTTTTTTACTGCAAGGCAGCATTTTTAGGTGTCCTACCTAGGCTGGGACCTTCTGCCTCCCGGGATTGAGACTTCACAGCCTCCCAGGGAACAGTATGTTACTGAGCCACAAGTTTATATTGCATGTGCACACATGCGGTGGATCATTTACTCCTAGGAGCAATTAAAGTGGAACTTCTCTCAATCAACATTAAATATTTTTATTTTTATTTTTTTCATGCTGCTAGCATTAGTAAATAGGAAAGTATATCATATTTACTTGTATTTAACTTTTTTTTTTTTTTTACATTTCTCCAGTTACTTCCTGGTTTCTTGTCTAGGCAAATGATGTCACATCTCAGAAGTTTTCAGGAGGGTCAACAACTGGGTTGCTTTTTTTGGAAAACCCAGGAGGAGAGGTGGAGGAGGGGCTTCTCGTCTAAGCCGGTGTTTTTCAACCCTTTTATCAGTCAAGGCACCCTTTAAAAATGATGGACAATCTTGAGGCACCCTTTAGAAATTATGGACAGTCTTGAGGCACCCCATTCTAAAATGTAAAAACTATTCTAATTTTACATCCACACAGGTATGACACCCAAACTTGGAGGTGATTTATTCTCCCAAAGTCCATACACTTTTGCAAACCTGTACTGACTAGTACTGTATTCCAATGTTTCTCTTCTCCCTCAATTTGTGTCCATCACTCAGCTAATATGACCCCAATGCTGATGGAGAGGGGCAGGTTAGGGTCAAACAAGAATGCTATGCAGGGGACAACTGATCATGCCATTGGTTGATAGGTCGTCAGCAGCTAGAAGGTTGTAATGTGACTTTGTGTAACTAAAAGGCAGGCTTCATCCACATGCCAGTTTGTATACAATTTTTGGGCAATTTTTAGGCATTTTGCCAAGGCAGTCCCTGAAGGAACTTCAAGTCACCCCATGGTGCCTGGGCACCCTGGTTGAAAAAGGCTGTTTTAACCACTTGAGACCCGCGCTATTGACAAAAGACGTCAACAGCGCGGCTCTCAGGTGTCAACTGGACGTCATTTGAAATGCATTACCCGCGCGCGCCACTGGGGGGGCGCGCGGCGGGTAACCACTGTGCCGCCGCATCGCTGGGGAGCCGATGCGTGTACCTGTCGGCCGCGATGTCCGCCAGGTACACGCGATCGTCGGTGACACAGCCGGTAACAGCAGGGACGTGGAGCTCTGTGTGTAAACACAGAGCTCCACGTGCTGTTAGAGGAGAGGAGACCGATCTGTGTCTCTTGTACATAGAGACACAGCATCGGTCACCTCCCCCAGTCACCTCCCTCCCCCCACACAGTTAGAACACACCCAGGCTACACATTTTACCCCTTCCTCACCCCCTAGTGTTAACCCCTTCCCTGCCAGTCACATTTATACAGTAATTAGTGCATTTTTATAGCACTGTTCGCTGTATAAATGTCAATGGTCCCAAATTTTGTGTCGAAAGTGTCCGATACGTCCGCCGCAATATCGCAGTCCCAATAAAAATCGCAGATCGCCGCCATTACTAATGAAAAAAAATCATAATTCTGTTCCCCATTTTGTAGGCGCTATAACTTTTGCGCAAACCAGTCGCTTATTGCGATTTTTTTTTTTTTTTTTTACAAAAATATGTCGAAAAATACGTATCGGCCTTAACTGAGAAAAAAAAATGTTTTTTTTTAAAAAAAAATTGGGATATTTATTATAGCAACAAGTAAAAAAAATATATATTTTTCTTAAATTGTCGCTCTTTTTTTGTTTATAGCGCAAAAAATAAAAACCGCAGAGGTGATCAAATACCACCAAAAGAAAGCTCTATTTGTGGGGAAAAAAGGACGTCAATTTTGTTTGGGAGCCACGTCGCACGACCGCGCAAATGTCAGTTAAAGCGACGCAGTGCCGGAAGCTGAAATTTCGCCTGGGAGCGAAGGGGGTTTATGTGTCCAGTAAGCAAGTGGTTAAGCACATTTTTCTAAATGCATGAGCTTGAGCGAAGGGCAGATGGATTTCAGGAAATAAATGCTACATAAATCATTTGCCCTTACTCAAGAAGGCCACAGCCGGAATTGCTAGGGGGTGTTTTTCAAAGTGATTTCTCAGCAAAATAAAGCACAGAGACCTGGATGGATGGGGGAGCTTGCTTTGAATATTACAAATTTATTAGATGGTGTTTTTGGTTTGTGGTGCTCAGATGCAGTGAAGATTCGCTTTAAAGCGGGGGTTCCACGGGAATACATTTTTTTTTCAGATGATTTTCCCGCTGTTACCTTTGCTAATCCGGTACTCACCTGTCCTAGTATTGCAGCCGCCAGGATAGTCAATCTGCCGCAAAAGATATTTTATAAAAAATGTTGATGGACGTTTCCATCTTGCTTGTGGGCAATGTGAGGCACACAAGCAAATCCTTCCGGGATACGGTGAGTTTGCGAGTCATGTGACCCGCTTTCTGCATCACGTGACACTCGAGCTAGCGCGAGATTCCACGCTAGGCTACTTCGGATGTGAGTGTTGAAACGTCACTCCCAGGAGACATTGCAACCAACCTTGAGGCGTCGGGGGAAAAGGAGCGACACGCCCACTTCCGCAGGAAACAAGACCCGAAAGTGAGCTGAATCTAACAGAATAAAGGTAACCTTATCAATCTGAAAAAAAAAAGACAGCGGTATAGGCATTTATTAAGGCTGCAGTAGTGGGAAATAGAAAGTTCGGGCGCATGCGCGGCGCGATGCTGATGGGAAGTGCCTAGACACATCTCCTCCACACCCGGTCACATAACGGCCGTTTCCCCAGGGCTACAACGCTCGTTTCCGGACCAAAACCACCAGCACCCCTGCGGGAATACGAGGTGCATGCCTGGCACAAAAAAGAAAAAATTTCACGGCCAGCAGCACACGCTGACAAACTTTTTGATGACCATGGAGCAGAGAACAGGGAAGACGTCCCAAAATGGCGCCTGCAGCAGCGTGTGGGGAGAAGATGAGATCGTCTCACAGCCCTCTAAAACTCTACAGAACTGTGAGTACAACTCCCCCCTATCTAAGGCGGACTTGGATGAAAGCCTCACAAAAATCTTTAACAAGTTAGTGGAAAAGATTGAAATTGAGGTACACAAATCCACTGCTGCATTATCGCATGAAATTGCTAGTATAGGTGGCCGCACCGATTTATTGGAGACAAAACATGATGAACTTTCCCTGGCTCAAAATGACCTGAGAAAAGACTATGAAAACCTAGCTGATAATTTCGCTTTTATGCAGGCCCAAGTTGAGGATTTGGACAATCGCAATCGCCGCCAGAACATTAGATTGCGCGGTATACCAGAAACTATCACTGATCTTTTACCAGCAGCATCCCAGATATTCCACAATCTTCTCCCAGAGAAACAACTATCAGCCTTTTCCTGTGACAGGATTCACAGGGCTCTCCGTCCCAAACCCCCACCTGAAAATCCCCCCAGGGATGTCATCATGTGCATGAAGGATTTCCTGGTGAAGGAAGACATCATGCGTGCCTCCAGAAATGCACCTAACATATCTTTTGAAGGGAAACGCATACAGATTTTCCCCGACATCTCCCCAGCCACACTCGATAGGAGACGCAGGATGAAGGAGGTCACCTCAGTCCTGCAATCAGCCAGGATAAGATATCGCTGGGGATTTCCCTTTAAACTGACCATTCCTCATAATGGCTCTACATACACTGTATATAATGTAATTGAAGGCAAGGAACTACTGATCAAATTAGGTCTATTGCCCCCTGAGCCCCATCCTCGGCTCCCTGCCACCCCAAGACCCTCACCTATTTGGTCTACTCCTTCCAACAGACGCAGCCAACGAGACCAGAGGAGATTATTCAACCCACATCAAAACTAACCTGGGTGCTTTCTATATGTTCACCTTAAGAAATAGCACCACCTACAATATAAACTGATATTCCACTGTAATATATCCAAGCCCTATACCCTGGTACAACCAAGAGTCATATTTTTGCGACCTCTTATAGTCACTGCAGAGGGATTTCTTTGTCAACGTGCACTGAGGATCGACTACAACCAGGACACTCGTCCAACACTCACCCCAAGTTATAATACACTTCGCTATGGATATCCCTTCCAGGCAATGGTCCAATCCTCCAACCTGATCTTGTCCTATTTCCCATGCCTCTGAATGGGATGATATTGTAGTCCCATTCATCTACAGGGGTTCTGGGGGGGCCCTCCCAGGCTTCCTTTCTATATCCCCCCACAGAAAAACAGGACTGCCACCTATCTCACCTGGATATCTCCCGCTTTGCTGAAATATCTTGGACACAAATTATTTTGTCACTTCCCTATCATGCTCTTAACCTGACAGCATACATTTACAGTAGATGATTATGGCCGTGCTCTCTAACCTTAGAGTATTAAGTTGCCACACTGCAGTTTAATCCTGCCATGCACATTTATTATGATGTTTATTTTTACAGTTGAACCGGTTCTCCTTAAGACCGGGTGTGTCCGCCGTTGCTGGATTGTCCCCACTCCCGCCTCGATCCCTCTTTTGATCCCCACTTTTTGGTGGTCTGGAGAGATCGGATGCGGGAAATGGACCATTTTCTTTGGTCCTTCATGTTAATGTTTTTTTTTTCTTATTTTATCTTAATGCAGTTTGAAATCAGATCGAAGGGGTTCTCACCCCTCCTATGGATCTTGTTTAACATCAGAAATGTTATCTCATTTCGTTCTTTATGCAAAAAAATAACTTTTTTTATTACAGGCATAGTGTACGGTTATCTCAGTCGGTCTACATACATGGGTATACATGGTTACTTTCATATGTTATATTTCTGTGCTCACTGCACATATTCTGGTATGTCAAGAATGCTGATGTCAAACAGACTTACCTCAAGCCCTCAGTATTCTTCACAATGCTACGGAGGTATAGGCCCTGAAGAAGTATACCTGATATGCTTCTATGTCCTACAGTCTCATCAATCCCTGATAGGGTCTGCGGACCTACTCATAGGATGCTGCTTATTTAGTGATGGGTCTTAAAATAATATCACATAATACTAATGGGTTTAACTCCCCCAATAAGCGTAAAAAGGCCTTCCAACAATATAAGAAGATGGGCGCTGATATCATTCTCCTCCAGGAGACCCATTTTGCATCCGCTAATCACCCTAAATTTTTCCATAAGTCCTACAATCAGGTGTACCTCACCTCATATGCCAACAAAACAAGAGGTGTCGCCATTTTTATACGTAACTCTATTATCTTTGATGTGCATCATGTGTTCAGGGACCCTGAGAGTAGGTATATCATTCTAAAGGGAACCATTAACAACAGGGAGATCACCATAGCCTCGGTATATGCCCCCAACGATACCCATACCTCTTTTTTCATCAAATTCTTTGAGACAATGGACAAATATCACTCCCCCCATACAATAATTGGTGGTGACTTTAATCTAGCAGCCCACCCAACCCTTGATAGAAGTATCATATCCCCACATACTAAATCATTTTCTAAAACGATAAACCGCCTATTGAACAAATCACAATTATTAGACACTTGGAGAGCCCACAACACAGGTATTAAGGCCTATACTCACTACTCACACCCACATGACTGCTACGCCAGACTGGACTATGTATTCTCCACCCCTATTCTGCTAGCCAATTCCTCTCAAGCCCAAATACACCCATGCCCATGGTCGGACCATAACATATGCTCATTCACTACCACATACATAGGCCTAACTCCCTCCCCCTTCAACTGGCGTCTCAATGATTCCCTACTAACTAACCCCATTAGTAAAGCCACAATCTCCTCTCATATAGAAAATTATTTCTCTGATAACATCAATGAAGAAACCCCTCCTACATCAATATGGATAGCACACAAGGCAGTCCTTAGGGGCCACATCATCAGTCTGGCTGCATCCAAGAACAAAGAAAGGCAGGCGGATATTAAACGCCTTACTAATGAGCTCCATCATCTATATATCAAATTACACCACACAGTTGATCCCTCCATAACTCAGCAAATCCAAGACAAACGTAAATCCCTTGACTTAATCCTTTCCGCCAATGTTGAAAAGTCTCTCAGATTTTCCAAGGCTAAATACATGCTTCACTGCAACTCCCACTCGGCGATGTTTGCAAGGAAGCTTAAACAGGATAGTAACCCCACTCATACCTACAAACTTAGAAATAACAGTGGCAACATAGTCTCCCATCCACAGAAAGTAATTGAAATTTTTACTTCCTTCTACCGAGATCTCATGTCAGACCCTAACACTCCCCCAGGTAACGCCGCTAAGTCATGGCTAAATAACCTTAATCTCCCTTCCCTGAATCAGGAGCAATTGGATTCTCTTAATGCACCATGTACAACAGAAGAAATCACACATACCATTAAGTCACTTAAATCCTCCACAGCACCAGGCCCTGACGGATATACTTCCGCATACTACAAAAAATTTGCTACCCTCCTTGCCCCCCATCTAAAAAATCTATTTAATCAAGTCTTGGGAGGCAACGCCTTCCCAGATGAGATGCTATTAGCCAACCTATCCCTCATCCCCAAGCCGGACAAAGATCATTCACTTCCCCAAAACTTCCGTCCCATCTCTGTCCTAAATAATGATATTAAAATTTTCGGTAGGATCCTAGCTGACAGGCTTGCCCAAGTAATTTCCCCATTAGTACACATTGATCAATCGGGCTTTATTCCCAATAGACAGATCACAGATAACATCAGGCTTGTTACCAATATTATTCAAGATGCTAACCTGCACTCACGTCAGACATGTCTTCTTAGTCTTGACATTCACAAGGCGTTCGACAGCGTCAGCTGGTCATACCTGAATAACCTACTACCCAAATTTGGTATCTCTGGAGCATTTTTGCAGGGATTCAATGCTCTTTATAGCTCCCCAAAAACCTGCATCCGTTTACCTGGCATCAACTCTGACTTCTTTCCTCTTGGTAGAGGCACCAGACAGGGTTGTCCCCTGTCCCCACTCCTCTTTGCTTTGGCCATGGAACCTTTAGCCCAAGCAATTAGAACCAACCCAGATATCAAAGGCTACACCAAAGATCAAAAAGAATACAAGATTAGTTTATATGCGGATGACGCACTGATATACATCACTAACCCCCATCTCTCCTTACCTATACTTCTTCAACAACTAGACCTCTTCCATAAAATCTCAGGACTTAAAATCAATTTAAGCAAAAGCTCAGCATTGTCAATCAACATCCCCCCAACTGACCTTGGCCTTCTACAATCCAACTTCCCTTTTACTTGGATCACATCCTCATTCAAGTATTTGGGCATTAACATCACCCCACTTCATAGCGACCTATTCAAAACTAATTACATCCCCTTATTCACACGCATCGCCTCCCTCTTGAAACACTGGTCCACTTACCATATCTCCTTCTTAGGCAGAGTCTGCGCAATTAAAATGAATATTCTCCCCAAACTCTTGTACCATTTCCGTACACTACCAATCAATGTTCCCAAATCTAAAATTGAAGCCCTACAGAGACTCATCAACAAATTCATTTGGGCGGATAGAAGACCAAGATATAGCTATGCTCTACAATTTAGATCTCAATCTGCAGGTGGACTTGGTCTCCCTAACTTATGGAAATACTTCCTATCCGCGCGCCTATCACAAATTTCCCAATGGTTCTCCCCAAATAAAAATATCCCCTGGTTGAGCTTTGAAACCTCATCCATACACCCACTGCACTTACAGGGAGTTCTCTGGTCCAAATATGTCCTCTACAAAGACCTTATCAAAAGAAATATTATAGTCGCTCACGCATTTAAGCTTTGGCAGGGTTCTAGAGATATTTTTGCACTATCCTCTGATATCTCGCCACACGCATCATTCTTAGGTGACCCTAGACTCCCCCTTGCATTTAAAAATAAACACCTATTCTCTCTTTGGATTCACCATGGCCTGACCTCTTTGGGCTCACTGCAATCCAAGTGGACTTTCAGATCTTTCGAATCCCTTCAAAAAGACTTTAACTTCCCCCCATCAGAATTGGAAAGATTCCAACTGATCAAATCCTTCTTCCAAACATACTACTCTATCTCCACGAACACCCAAATAACATCATTTGAGAGAATCTGCAAATCCTCATCCCGGGATAGGGGCATGATCTCCACACTATACACATACCTCAATGATTTTTCTACCCCAGAAAAAACCCAACCCATGCTTCACTGGGAGTCAGATCTCAATGTAGAACTCCCACTGGAGACATGGAACTCTATGATAGAAAATCTCAAGAAGAGCAATAAGGCAATCTCCTTCAGAGAATCCCCTATCAAATTATTTACAAGATGGTATCTCACACCTTCGAAAATTCATTCCTTCTACCCCTCGGCCTCTTCGGCCTGCTTTAGAGGCTGCGGATCAGAGGGTACCCTACTCCACCTATTCTGGAGCTGCCCTTGCCTCTCACAGATATGGTTGGAGGTTGCTCAAAGATTTGAGCACTCCTCCAAACAAAAAATTTCCCTAACCCCCTTAATCTGCCTTCTATACAATAACATCCCTGATATTCCCCTTCCATGTTCTAGACTCCTTCACTCACTGTGCAGCTCGGTTCAGTGGATGATAGCACTTAACTGGAGGTCTAATGTAGTAATATGGTCACAAGTGCTTGATAGGATGGAGCTTTTGAAGATCTCAGAGCGAATCTTTCACACAATCAATGACAGCCTTCACATCTTCGAAACGAAATGGTCATACTGGTAGATTACAATTAATAGTTTTTTGACAACTCTGTACACTTTTAGCTCTTGTGCTACACAACATTGTATACCACTTAAATATTGTCAATTATTGTTATAATACCTCATGTATTACCGTCTTCCTGATATGCCTTTTAAAAGTTCTATGCTTTTGTATACCTATGCTTGTACTTTACTTTTTTTTTGTACTATCCAATAAAAACTTTTGTAAACAGGGAAATAGAAAGTTCATTTTGAGGGTGAACCTCCGCTTTAAGTTTCACTTTAAAAGTCATGTGGTATTTTGAAGTATAGATCCTCTGTCATAGATGCATAATAAAAAAAAAACATGACTATTATAATTAGGTTTTGTAAAGTGTGGTTTTATTGCACCGCATCTGAAATTGTGTTATAATAAATATATTTTTACATGCTGTACACACTGCTCAGCTCATTAACAGCAGTTTTGCTTCAAAATCGCATTTGGTGATAATTTTTTAGAAATAATTGAAAAAAACAATTGTCTTGGTTAAAATGTACCTCCAGCCAAAATGTTTTTATTTATTTTTTTGCATAAAGTTGGAAAGGGGCTAGAACCCCTATCAGGTTTTTTTGTCGTTGTCCAGCACTCCCTTGCAGAGATTTTCCCTCACTTCCTCTCCAACTGATACCTTTGTGTCCACAGCAGGTAGAAAGTAAAAGTAAATTTTCATTAGGGACACAGACAGCAATATGAGTATTTTTTTGGTAGTAAAATACAAGACAGAATTCCCGGTCAGCCATTTATTGCTGTTTGGATTCCCATTGCAGAGTTGATCTCACTTTCTTGAACAGGAAGTGAAGGGAAATCTTCCCAATGGGACCTCAGACAGCAATAAAAACTGGACAGGGCTTTTAACTCTTGTCTACTGTATCCAAAACTTTTTAGAGCATTTTTGATTAATTTTACACTTTAATGAAAATAATTAGTGGAATACCAACAAATCACTGTTTGGTCATCGCTTCCCATTTTCAGTATACAGACACTTTTTAGTCCAAACTAATATTAGTAAGTATGAGGCCTAGCCTTCTACTACAAAATCACTGTAAACCATTTGCAGCGCTGAGGCACTTACTGACCAGTGTTAATGAACTGCTTCCTGCATCGGCACATGTTATTCACAATCGGGTCCACCTAAACAAAGCACACAATTTACCTGCACGCTGTGGAAGCCAAAATTTGGTTAACTGAAGCAATAACATGAGAACTTGGTATATCACTGAGGTAGAAATAATAATTGTTCAGTAGGGGCCAGTGACTCGTGATTGTCCTCATGTGGGGTCACTAGATCCTAGCGAACTAAAAAGGGTGTGTTTTCATGAGTATTGGTTCAGTTTTCAAAATGGCCTCCACTGATGTGCTTATTTAACATGCATGTTTGAGTTAGTAGGAAGCATGATCCTGTGAAGGAGAAGAGTAGTGGTGTGAGATACTGCACTTTTTTACAATACTGAAGGTATAGTGAATTCTGGCAATGACATGGCTTAAGGCTTGCTGAGGTCCCCTGTGCCTTCATGGTGTTTGGCTGTTACTAAGGCAGCGCTAGGCAGTTAGCTTGTGGAACAGTTAGGTGTGAAAGACTCAACCACAATTCTGGCAAGAGAGAGAATGGAAAGGGGGCATTAATTAGTGCCCACATCATGGGATTGTGGCCGGCGGAACAACCATGAATTAAAAAAAAAAAAAAAAAAAAATGGTCAACTAGAAGTACTGTAGCTGGCAGCTTGGGCGGGAAAAACGTGACTTTCAAAGGCTGAGGCATGTTGCTGGGCAAAATAGGCTTCTGAGTCACGTGTTTCCCGGGCTTTTAGCAGGTGTTCAAACTCACGTGTTTCCCGGGCTTTCTGCATGTGTTTAAAATCACATGTTTCCCGGGCTTTGTACACGTGCGGGGGGCTATATAAGCCCACTGCTCTGAAGGTTTTTTCAGTCAGGGCCTAGTACGGCATAGTGTGCTTCCCCTCCCTCCCTCCCTGTCGCAGCACCTTATGTGGTATGTCACCCTTAAAATCAAGGGGGGACTTTGTATTTATTAGTTATGGTATTCGCTCGAGTTCTATGACTGAGCGAGATCTTAAGAGATGATTAAAGTTTGGAAAATGTTATATTAAGAATTTAAATAATATTAAAAATGTTACTATTAGAATTTTAGTAATATTAAATGGAATATTTATGATTATATAGATTTATTTATACCAATAACGGTGCCGCGGCCATTTCTATTACCAAAAAAAAAAAAAAAAATTTGTAATAAATTATTTATTTATTCAATAAAGTTATTTAAATTATTTTGGTCTATGTTTTATTCAAATCATTAGAAGTTAAGTTGTCTGGTACGGCCTACACTCCCATGCTCCAGAGAGGAAGCAAAGGAGAGTGGAAGCTATTTGAGCCCTGCCGTCTGGTTTTAGTATTGATTTCCCATGTATATATTATATACTGTATATTGTACCAGACACTAGGGTTGTACCAGGTGCTGGGTTCTGGACAGGAGGTATATATTCCCATTATTTAGGTTTTAGTTCGCTTAAGGGGGATAATGGGAAGATGTTTTGTGTACTCGGGGGGGGTCGTAACCCATACAGGGTGAAGGTTTTCAGGGTAACTTACTTGGAGAGGAGAAAGCTGATTTACAGTTCTCTCTGGATTGGTAAGTCCTCATTCGGCATGTGGAATCTGGAGGCTTGGAGAGACCTTGGGTGGGAAAGAGCCTTCAATCATGAATACAGGGACTTCGTTGTATAAGGGTTAACCCATCTGCAGGAGAGGCCAGTAAAGGAACAGGAAACAGCGGTAGAGTGGTTTACAGCTATGAGAAAGTGTAAACTATCTGGCAAATGAGTAATTGTTTGATGAACTCCTTGCGGCCTTTGCGGTACCCTGAAGCAGAACCCTAAACCCTGGTGTGGGACTGGTATAATAGCAGTGAGTTAACTTGTCATTTTCATTATACCCAAATTATGGACTGTTTTACAGAGGAAAGCTGTTTTGTGTGCTTGTGTTTGATAACATAATAGGTTTATTTTTAAACGTGGCTGGTCGGTGATCCTGGGCTCCCAAATTTATATAAATTGGGGAGCCCGGAATCAATGGCCGGCCAAGTTTAGGAGAATTATATATATATTTTTTGTAGTGTATTCAATTTAGAACTACCTTGCTCCATAACTCCCCAACAACCTAACTTCCTATAGCTGCCATAGCAATGCAAGTAGACAAAGGGGAGGGGATGAAATGAAAGGGAGGTGGAGCTTTAGAGCTTTACATTAATGTACTAGTATTCCACTAAAACCAAAATGGTGTCTATTATTCCTTCTTTTACCAGCATATCTTCCAAAGCAAAACCACAAGTGCACTTCAATAAGGCAATGCAAAGAGCAATGAAGATTTACAAAATGCAGTCACCCCCAGCAACAAATAATTTCAAGTAGACCTTGCTTGAAAGAAACCTGGAGGCTGCCATTGCCGTTTCTCTTTTTACAGATACTAGTAGACTGTCTTTCACTTACTTTGAGTCACTGACTTGTGACAAACATTCCGATAAAGAACCCTGGCATTCCCAATCCAACGTGAAGCCAAGGGGTCAATAGTCAGGCAAATGGCATATTCAGAAAGAGGTCAGTGATGGAAGTCCCCATGTGTTTCTCAGGAAAGGCTTATATTAAAGAAGTCTTATCCAGGACTGTGCTTGGCCATCACACTGCACTAGGCACCCCCTTGTACAGTATAAGCTCTTCTCCTTGTGCCACCTGATTATTGTAAAATAATTGTTAAAATGCACTACTGGAGGTGATCTGGAGGCTAGCTTTTGTGCAAACTATGGTGTTATGCACAGGCTTAACTAGAAATAACAGTACCCCAAAGGAACGGATTGATTGGAACCTCAAATTTAGGTGGCCTGTTTAGCACCTACTATAGTACTTATTATGATGCCCCTGTCATAAAAGGGTTAGTTAATTTTTACCAAAAAACTGAATATGCAGATAAGGCGTGTAAATAAAACCAAAAGTGCAGCTTTGACCAAAGTTGGATAATGTCCTTATTATAGGTGTATGCCATTTACGAACCTCACTGGAAAGCTCCCAGGACTTTGCTAAAGACATTACTAATAGACACAGGGGGCAGATTCAGAGAAGAGATACGACGGCGTATCTCCTGATACGCCGTCGTATCTCTGAGATACGATTGTCGGATCTATGCGACTGATTCATAGAACCGGTTACGCATAGATAGCCCTAAGATCCGACAGGTGTAACTAGTGTTACACCAATCGGCGTAGAATATGCAAATGACTAGTTACGGCGATTCACGAACGTCCGCGATGCCCGTCGATCTAAATTTATGTAGTTTCCGTAGCGATACGCATCGTAAAGTTAAGGCTGCCTCCTAGGTGGTCTAAGCAATGTAAGTATGGCCGTCATTCCCACGTCGAAATTTAAAATTTTACATCGTTTGCGTAAGTCGTCCGTGAATGGCGCTGGACGCCATTTACGTTAATGTCAAACCAATGACGTCCTTGCGACGTCATTTAGCGCAATGCACTTCGGGTAATTTGACGGACGGAGCATGCGCAGTACGCTCGGCGCGGGAACGCGCCTAATTTAAATGGTGCCCGCCCCATTTGAATTAGGCGGGCTTGCGCCGAGTGGATTTACGTTACACTGCCGCAAGTTTACAGGTAAGTGCTTTGTGAATCAGGCACTTACGCTGTAAACCTGTGGCGATGTAACGTAAATGGGATACGTTACGCCGCCGCTGCACAACGTAATTCTTTCTGAATCTGGCCCCTAGGTGTTATGCCGCGTACAGACGATCGGACATTCCGACAACAAAACCGTGGATTGTTTTCCGAAGGATGTTGGCTCAAACTTGTCTTGCATACACACGGTCACACAAATGTCGGAAATTCCGAACGTCAAGAACGCGATGACGGACAAGACGTACGTCGATCCGAGAAAAATTAAGTTCAACAGCCAGTGCGGCTCTTCTGCTTGATTCCAAGCATGCGTGGAATTTTGTGCGTCGGAATTGTGTACACACGCTCTGAATTTCCGATAACTTTTGTTGTCGGAAAATTTGAGAACCAACCTTTAAACGTTGTCGGAGATTCCGACAGCAAATGTCCAATGGAGCATACACACAGTGGGATTTTCCGACAACAAGCTCACATCGAACATTTGTTGTTGGAAATTCCTAACCTGTGTATGCGGCATTACTGTTTACCTTCACCATTAAAGGAGTGATCTCTCAAATGCTAAACTCTGAGTTACTGCATCAGGGGAGAGAAAGAGCATGTGTGGGGTTTGAATAAGAGAAAGAGCTTGCTTCTGTGATGGTGGACAATAAGTCACAAATGTCCAGAGGTGTTTAAAAGATGGCAATGGGTATGGAAAAAAATTGTCACAACATATTAATGATGGCGCTTGATGCAACCCTTATAAACCCTGATGCCCTAGGCACTGGCCCATGCGTACCATTATGATAAATACAGCCCTGGTCGGGGTCCCATTCCAGAACAATTCTGTTTGGATGCTGGGGGTTACTGCACTTTGCCATCAGCCATGTTTGGACATGCCCATTTTTGTAACCAACAGGTGCCCTCTACTACCCTCATAGCAGAAACATTGCTCATTGTGTTATTGTTGAGCTGGTCTGTCCTTTGTTTAGTTGTAGAGCAGAGGAGAGCTGTATGTTTTCTCTTCCTGACCAGATTACAGAGACCGCTGGATTATCCACGGAGTTGTCTGACTGCATGAAATGGATTCTCCACCCACAGCAGCACTTCAGTTGTTTCACTTTCTGCCGGAAGGTCTTGCTGAACGTGTAGTAGATGATGGGGTTGAAGGCGGTGGAGGACTTGGCAAACAGGCAGGGCAGCAGAGAGACAGTTGGGGGTATGCTTGTGCTAGAACGAAACATAGACCAAAAGCTGACAACCGCATAAGGGGTCCAGGAAACCAAAAAACCAACGCTGACCAGTATTGCCATCTGTGGAGAGATAGAAAGGTTGTGATTTTAAATATGTAAATGAAAGTCATTAGAACCAAGCAGAATCAAGCTAAAATGTTGCATTGGAAAGGATCAAAGGTTGTATATTGTTGTTTGAAGTAAGAAAAAAAGAACTGACATAAGCTTTTAGGGAACAATAACCCATCTTAGACTACATACAAATAAAGTACCTACCAAATATGGTCCATCAATGGTCCTTAGAAAGTGCAACCAGCTCAGTTGGTAAAAAATATAGAAGTGAAAGACACCAGCTGGACATTTTATTGGGCCAAGCCATAGCTTAGAGCAGTCATTCTCAACCTTTTCTTGTTCATACATTTTTGTTAGAGTATACCAGTAAAACAAAATTATAAAGAGGAGCTTCTAGTTCACCCACACAGAGGCCAGGGCTGGCAACATAGGTAAAGACAGACTTACACATTATGTTTCAATGTTTTTTATTAGAAAGGATAAAATGGTATAGACATTCAAGAAACATATCTGGTCATTGTACAGTCATAACAGCATATGGAATTCCAATACCGAGGGATTCGATGCCCTAAGCTCCCAGTTGGAATACCAGGAGAACATCAAAGGATAAAAAAAAAAATACTAAATCCAATAGAGAATGCATAGATTATCTATGAACAAATATTTCCCTCAGCTTCGAATCATTGACCGACAACGATCGTACAATGTGGATAAGCCGGGAAAGAGGATATCAAAGCCTAGGAAACCCTACATGGGCTTAATCCGGTCATACCAATAAAGATATAACAAGGTAGCCGAGACAGAGAAGTCAAGAAGAGAGAATGGGATAGAAAGGAAAGAAAGAGGGAAAAAGGGGAAAGAAAAAGGAGAGGGGGGAGAGGGGGGGGGGAGCCACGGATCGGCATTTCCAAACCACAGAACTGAAACTTATAACTAAGTCCCAGACTTACACATTATGAACAAAAGAGGAGGAACATCCTCCGACAGGCAATTATATTTTACATAAATACGCCACAGAAAAAAGGGTTTCCGAGGAGCTAGCATTGCATGTCAGAAGTGGAGTTCCAGACAACATTGCAGTTGACCATTGCCTGGACTCAACGAGAATTTGAAAAGGGGTATAGGGTAGGGTGACCAGACATCCCCAGTTTCAGGGGACAGTCCCCTGATTGAGGACACTGTCCCCGGACCAAGTCTGTCCCTGGTTTTGTCCCCAGATTGGATTTAATAGGGGGCAGGGGCAATTTCAAAGAAAGTCAGTGCAGAATTAAAATAAAAAATTGAATTACACCCCCCCGCTCCGCCGTACCTACTAGCATAGGGGGGTTGTTATTTTTTCTATTATCTGTGCCCCTTTCTGATGATCATGTGCTGGTCGGAGCGGAGGGAATATTTCTTCAGTTTCGGGCGCATGCCCATTCAGCTCCGCTCGCATGTTCTTCTGCCTTGGCTCAAGTCCCGGCCAGCCACCTGCCTATCTCCTTGCCTTCCCTGGCGGAGTGATCTTCCTCCGCTCCCCACCCAGTAGTAGCCGGGGCCCGAAGAGTAAGACTTGACAGGCTGTGAGGCGGGCGGAGGCGACGGGCAGAGAGTCGCTGATTGTTGCCATTACTAGTAAAGAAAAAATATGTCCCCGGATTTCATTTAAAAAATCTGGTCACCTTAGTATAGGGACCCGTCAAGAAAGAAGGAATGTCAGGGTCACAAAAGAATAAAATAGAGAAGTGGCCCCATAGGATTGTCACCTCTAACACCCATTTGTTTTATAAATCAATTTTACTCTTAACAGAGGGCTTTGATGATTGTTAAGTACATGTCTCTCTATGGCTGCTTTGATGGTTCTTTCTGTTTTTTTGTTTCAGGTGACAAGTTGCCTGCTGGTGCTAGGAAGATTTACCTCAGCTGTTGAGCACTGGATTGGTGAAAAATCTTTTGGCGGGAAACGTCTAGCCAATGAGTGTAACCTTGTACTTATGTCCACTCCTGTCACTGTCCGGAGTCAGCATTTACCTCAGGTCTGTCAGCTGGACTCACCTCTGTATTCTCCTCAGTCTTCCTTCTGGATCTTTTGACCTGCTCTTCCACCCTCCCCCCTCCTTTGTTATTTTCCCTCGTCGCCCCCACTTTTTACACACTGTGGTGGTCCTATTGTTGAAAAGCTTTGATGCTCTCTGGGATTCACAATCTACAATTTCTTCTATTACACACAGTGAAGATTTTTCAATTACTTTTGGTTCTTCAGTGGGACTTTTATCTCAGTTTATATGTATACACTTATTTGTGATTTTATTTTTGATTTTTATATTTTTGCAATATATGTTGAATATTTGTAGGAGTGTCTTGTGATTTTTATATGCGCTGCACTGTATTTTTTCCAAGATATTTGCATGTCCAAGGAATTGTTTCAGTCATCTGAAACAATTAATCCCTGCTATACATGTTTTAACATGGGGACTCTCATAGATTAGAGCTAGGAGCACACTTTCTAGTGGATCCTTGATGAGGCAGTGTGACTTCCACATATACTGTAAAACCTTGGTTTGAGAGTAACTTGGTTTGAGAGCATTTTGCAAGACAAGCAAAATGTTTTAATAAATTTTGCCTTGCTATACAAGCGATGTCTTGATATAAGAGTAGCGTCATGTCACAACTGAGTATAAAAAAGAAGAGAGGAGCCTCTTAGTGTAGCAATATGGTTACATTTAATGAAGGTACAACATTTAGCAATTTATTGCTACACTTAGAGGTGCCTCTCTTCTCTTTTATACCCTGTAAAAAAAATGCTTTGCTATACAAGTGCTTTGGATTACAAGCATGTTTCTGGAACAAATTATGCTTGCAAACCATGGTTTTAAGTGTACTGGTAAATACTTTCTGTGTTGCTTGCATTTTGTTTTGTGTGCATCTGAATGCATCTATTGTAAATTTTAAGGGGCCTTTCACAAGGACGAATAGAATGGTGCTTTTCGCTGCGGATTTCCTATTTTTCTACCGCAGCTAAAAGCACACAATGTTTTCCTATGGCCTCATTCACACACAGCGTTTACCTGCGATTTTGTTACATGCGGTTTGGTACGCATGTAAAAAAATTTAATTGAATGCGTCCAGGTGCGATGTAGCACAGCTATATGCACATAACCGCAGGTAATCGCAGTATTTTTTGTCAATTGCGGATAGCGGCGTGAGAAAAAAAAAAAGAACAGGAAGGACATGGTTGCCATGGAAATGAGTACCGCAGCTAAACGCGGCCGCATGTAACCGCACGTAATCGCAATGTACAAATGCAGCTAATCGCAGTGCCTGGAGCCTTGAATTTCACAAAACATTTGTAGTGCTTTTAACTGCGGCATAACAGCCGTCCGTGTGAAAGGGGCCTAACAGTGTTTAGAGACTATTTTGCTGTAATTAATGATGTACGCTTGTAAATGTTTGTGCATTAACATGCGTGGCAGTATGTAGCGTGCTAGTACTAATACCCACTACCACTGCTCAGGGCTAAAGAGCCGAACTGCCTATTGAACTTCACTGATCTTGGCTCGTCGTACTAGTTGTACGTCACCGCGTTCTCGATGGTCGGAATTTCCGACAAGATTTGTGTGACCGTGTGTATGCAACACAAGTTTAAGCCAACATTCTGTCAGAAAAAAATCCACAGTTTTCTTGTCGGAATTTCCGGATCGTGTGTACGTGGCATAAGATTTAAGTGAAGTTCACACATGGAATCCGTGCTAGGTGCATGGTGGGACCTCATACCGTTACTGGGAGTAAGGTAGTGGTGATACGCTGGACAGGCGGAGAGGCCATTGGCTCTGTATGTCTCTCCTAATTGCACAAGTTACCATGTTGGTGTACATGACATCCAGAGCGTTTACTAGAGTTTATTCATGCTTGTAATCTACCGAGTCAGGAGAGTTGCTCAAGTAAAGCTACACCGTGTTCAAGGCAAATGAGCATGTACAAAGTGCCTAGCATAGCCCAGAAGAACCCTGGGGTAGACTTCTCATGTGACCCTTGCTTGGCACCCAATGAGGAGGGAAACATGGAGGATGTGACGACCTCCCTGGTACACCAACCCTGCCCCACAAACAAATTTTCCTTCACTTCCTATGCTGCTGACTACAGATAAGTTGTCTATCTTCTGTGAGCACCTTCAGCAGGTGTTAGAGATGGAGACAGACTTTTTTTGGAGCCGTGACAGCTTGCAGTACCATCTACTATAGTTAGTTTCTTGTATGTTAACATCAACAGAACCTTTAACCACTTGCTGACTGAGCTATAGCCGAATGACGGCTACAGCTTGGTCAGTTAATTCTGGGAGGGCGTACAATGACGTCCTCCCAGACTCGCGCTTCCCACATGCACACGGAAGTGTTTCTGCTCGCCAGGTTCACAGGACCCGGCGCATCATGGATCGCGGTAAAGTGCCAATTACAGCGGCCCTTTACCACATGATCGCTCTGTCCGATGAATGGGGCGATCACTTGTCAACAAACCGGCACATGCCCAGTTCAGCTCTCTCCTCACATGCTGTACATACCGATCGGTACAGCGAGCAAGCAGAGGAGAGAGACTGCAGCAGCACATCCATGCCTCATTCTAGCCTAGCTGTATTTAATTTATGCCCATATGTGCCTCATTCATGCCTCACCTGTGCCTCAATCATGCCAATCTGTGCCTCATTCGTGCCTCACCTGTGCCTTATTCGTGCCTCACCTGTGCCTTATTCGTGCCTCATTTGTGCCTCACCTGTGCCTCATTTGTGCCTCACCTGTGCCTCATTCGTGTCTCACCTGTGCCTCATTCGTGTCTCACCTGTGCCTCATTCGTGCCTCATTCGTGCCCATCTGTGCCTCAATCATGCCCATCTGTGCCTCAATCATGCCACATCAGTGCTCATCCGTGCCTCATACTTGATGATAGAAAGGATCAGGAGGTCCACAAAAGTTTTTTTGTGACTTTTACATTTTCCATGCCTGCTCTGCCATATTTTTGTTTTCAGTTCACCTAAAAAGTGTTATGTTAATTATTGGAGCCAGGAAAACAAAGTCATCCCTGGCTTCTCGTATGTTTTGCATACTCCAACGGTGGGACCCCCTGCTAAAATTTCTGTCCATCTGGCAGTCTGGGGTGTTTCGGACTACTTTGTGTATTCCAGCTCTTCCTGTTACATTATGTAAATTATTATTATATAAATAATAAAAAAATTCACTTATGATGACTAGACCATATAGAGATAAATAGCTCAGAATTATTTCATGCAGAAAATATGTATTTTTGTAAATAGGCAGGCGTATTATAATCCATTGACAGTAATTGATAGACTCTAATCTCCAGACCACCTCTCTCTCTGCAGTTATTATACATTCATTTTAATTAGGCCATTCCTTACAGTTCCTAGTCTTGGTGACAGCAACCACTGCCTCTGGCCAAATACCATCTAATACTAAAAGGAAACCAAACACCAGTCTCTTCACATTGTGAATACACTTCTTTTTAAATTTACAGAACTTCTAATTAAGTTAGCACATTTCAAGTTTAATTATTATCTTATTTTATATAGTTGTTGTCTCTTTACTGGGAAAACACAGCATTTAACAATTTAATTAGTGTTTGAGATCTCATGAGACAATATTAATGCTGATTATCCCCTTTCTTTATATCATCAAGACTGACAAAGTAAAAAAAAAAAAAAAAAAAACACATTCTTGCTGACTATTTTTCACTTAAAAAAAAATCAATATTAAGTAATTAATTTGTGGCTTAAGGCCAAAACACCTTAGACTGCCAGATGGACAGACATTTTAGCAGGGGGCCCCACTGTTGGAGTATCCAAACATTTTATGTTATGCCTTTTTTTTAAACATTGTTGTAGCTGGGAATTCTAGCTTATACTAGGTTGTTTTGTCACTTATGCTCTTTTATGTATTTTGGTACTTGTTACATGTATGATCTCCTTATTGGGAAAACACAGTACAGTGGCCTCACTAGGGTTGGTGTTTTTTGTTTTGTTTTTTTACAATTTAAAAAAATATTTTTAGTTTACATTTTTTTTTTTACTATTTTATTTTTACAATGCTGTTGGGGGGAGGGGGGTTGGATTAAAATATCAGGGGTCTAAATAGACCTCTAACATCTTACCTTTGAGACAGAGAGGAATTGAGGGCACAGATTCTTCAATTCCTTTCTCTGTAGCCTCAGTTGCACTGAAGATGAGTGAACAGGAGATGGGGGCTCCTGCTCATTCATAAACTGAGGCATAGTAATTACAGTTTACTATGCTCTGAATAGACACAGGAGCGAACTGTACAATTTACACACTGTGTCCAATTCAGAAAAAGAAGGGTTCGGTCAATGACATATTGACCAGTCCCTTCCCCCACTCTACATCCGCCTGTGTGCCTGCATCAGTTTGCGGGAAAGGGAAGTCAACGGTGCTGCAGGGGGACGAGGGGGGGCCCAGGCATACAGGGGGGACTCAGATCTGGGTAGCACAGGGAAAGGGGATCGGTACGGGAGGACAATTATAGAATGATGCACTATGTCTGTGTCTCTCTCTCCAGCAGCTGAAAGCCAGTGGGTGGGAGAGGGTGAGGAAGAGACACAGAGCATAATTTTGTAAATGTCCTCCTGCCCCGCCGCACCAATCCCCCCCTGCTTCTGCCCCCCCCCTGTGATACCCCCATATAGGTGGCACTGATGTCACCCCTTTGGCGTGTGTCACTCGGGTGCACCCCCCGAACCCCCATAGCGATGCCACTGACACATTATTTAACAAGTTAATTACTGAGATCTCATGAGGCAATATTGATGCCAACTATCCCCTATGTATTCATCAAGGCTGACAAACTGTAAAAAAAAAAAAAAAAAAAAAAAAAAATCATTCCGGCTAACTATTTTTCATAAACAACCTGTTAAAAAATACATTAGGGCAACATTGTTGTTAACGTGGCATTTTATATTACAGCTTTTTTTTAATCTCTTTTACATTTTGGTTTTTTAACTATTTTTGTATCTGGAATTTCTTGCTTATATCAGATTGTTTTTCAAATAAATTTAAATTGCCAATATGCCCATGAAGGTTCTCATTTTTTGAGATCAAGGTATGGTTACTAGTAATTAGCGTCATTTTAGCTATACTTGTTAGGCTGAATTTCACAAAATACTACTAACTACAAATTGCCACAACTAACACGTTGTGGTGCTAAATAAAATCACAATTAAAATAGATATAAAATAGATAAGTAGTCTGAAAAACATTGGCCCGGATTCAGATACATTTACGTATCTTTCGGCGGGCATAACGTATCTCAGATACATTACGTCGCCGTAATTTAGGGCGCAAGTTCCGTATTCAGAAAGAACTTGCACCCTAAGTTACGGCGGTGTAGTGTAAATGTGTCGGCATAAGCCCGCCTAATTCAAATGTGGATGATGTGGGCGTGTTTTATTTAAATTCCCATGTATTTGACGTTTTTTACGAACGGCACATGCGCCGTCCGTGAACGTTTCCAAGTGCGCATGCTCCAAATTACGCCGCAAACTGTCAATGCTTTCGATGTGAACGTAACTTACGTACAGCCCTATTCGCGAATGAATTACGCAAACGACGTAAAATACGACGCTGTTCGGTCGTTTCTGACATCCATACTTAACATGACTTACCCCTGCTTTATGAGGGGTAACTTTACACCGGAAAAAGCCTTACGTAAACTTCGTAAAAAAATGCGCCGGGCGGATGTACATTTCTGAATCGGCGTATCTACCTAATTTGCATATTCCTCTTGTAAATCTACGGAAGCGCCACCTAGCGGCCAGCGTAAATATGCAGCCTAAGATACGACGGTATAAGACTTACGCCAGTCGGATCTTAGGGAAATCTATGCGTAACTGATTCTACGAATCAGTCGCATAGATACGACCCCGCACACTCAGAGTTATGACAGCGTATCCGGAGATACGCCGTCGTAACTCCTATCTGAATCCGGGCCATTGTGTCTTAATAGGACTGTAGGGTATCTAAATAGGACTGTTCTATCCAATAGGCACCAGTTAGACCTAATACACTCAATCAGACAGCACACTGGTCAGACATGCCATTTTTGTCTTCAATACAAATCTATGGAAACTTATGCTAATGGAGTGGCTGTCACTCAGCTATGCCAGCAAAGACCACTACAGTGTGAGGGAAGGAAGCATCATTTGTAATGAAAGAAAAAGGAATTTTAATACATTTCCGAGCTAAAAAGTCAGTGTCAAATCATGCCACACAGATGTACAGAGTCTCAAAGAAATAAAAAGGTGTTAGAATTCAGTTGTGCTTAAGTTTAACTTTTAAGGAAACCTAGAATAATCGTCAAACCTTTGGATTAGAATAACAGCCAGACAGCAAGCATTTTTAAAAGGAGATTTCAGTAGTGGTAGCCTAAGTATTTTGTGAGGACAATATTCTTAATTAAACTCCAGAGACTCGACAAGCTATCTAATGCAGTACAGGGCTTTCTACAGCAATCCAATTAATTTAGCAGAGCTTCATGATTGATTTACTGCTTTGATGTGAGAGATTATGCGATGATTGTGTGGTCTTTTTCCTGGCATGTCTTTGAAATATAATGCCTGTCCACTCACATGAAGGAAATATGTAAACACTGCATGGGACTTTTATTTAGTATGTTCAGAAATTATGCTTTCTGCAGAAAGTGGAAAACTGTTCTTTATATTTTCAAGATGCTCAAAAAAGATGTCACGATCCGCCAGACTGAAGGAAAAAGTAGGATTTTCCTCCGTCACACTTTGGTGGGTCGGATGTCAGCGGGCATGTCACCACTGAGATCTGTGGCTCCATAGAGGAGCACGGAGCACCCGTTTAGGTACGCCTAAAAAACTGGCTGGCGGGCCTAACAGTCCGCCCGTGTGAAAAGGCCCCACAAAAGCAGAGCTAAATTTTAGACAACAAAATCCCAATTACCAAGAATTCAAATACAGGTGAGTCTAATTATTCATTAAACAGGTGTCCAGCAGACAGTTTATTATAAAAGGGTGTTACCTAAAGAAAACCCCGGAAGCGCTTCATGCTGTCAGCAATGGCACCACATGGAAGAGAAAATATAATAGAAAAGGCCTGAGAAAGAAAATTATTTCTTTACAGAAAGGTGAAGGCTACAAGATCAGCAAAGCTTTACTTATCTGTCAGAATACTGTAGCAAAAGTGATACAAAAATTTAACAAAGTTGGATCTGCAACCATCTCTCAGAGACGTCCAGACCGTCGTTATCACTGCGACAGAAGCATCTTCTGATAAGAAGGGTTGACAAGTTCACTACAGTTAGCTAAAGAAGTAAAAAGCCAAACTGGGGTGATTGTTTCCCATGACACAATATGGCGTACACTGCCGAGGAATGGCATGGGTGTCATCCATGAAGGAAGCCTCTCCTAAAGCCCATGCACAAAAAAAAAGCCCACCTAGAATTTTCCAGGGCCCATACTGAAAAAGGAGAAGACTACTGGGACTCTTTACTCTGGAGTGATGAGACCAAAATAAAAGCTTTTGGAAAGGATGACTTTAAAACTATATGGCGTCGCAAAGGTGAGGAGTACAAAGAAAAATGCAAGGTGCCTACAGTGAAACATGGTGGTGGCAGTGTCCCTCTGTGGGGCTGCATGAGTGCTGCTGGTGTAGGGGAGCTGCATTTCAATGATGGTATCATGAATTCACAGATGTACTGCTCTATATTGAAAGAGAAGATGCTACCATTACTTTGTGCCCTTGGTTGTTGTGCACTTTTTCAACATGATAATGATCCAAAACACACATCTAAATGGCTACTGTTGCATTTCTTAAGAAAACAGGGTGAAAGTTATTTACTGGCCAAGTATGTCTCCTGATCTGAACCCAATCGAACACCTATGAGGAATTCTGAAGAGACAAGTTGAGCATCACTTTCCATCCAGCATCTAGGCTCTAAAAGAGGTAATTCTTGAAGAATGGGAAAAGATAGATATTGAAATATGTCTCCAATTTGTTCATTCCAGGTTTAGAAGACTTGGTGCTGTCCTTACAAATCACGGAGCTTATACAAAATACTAGATAGAGTAGTTTTTGTCATGGGGTGTATTCATTTTTGCCTCAATATGAGTAAAACTAAAGATTTTAGAATCTAAATGATATTATTAACCTTACTTTCATGTAATGAGCTAAACAAATGTTCAATAAAAAGTTTTGTAATAATTTGTTCATTGAGGTTGGGTTCACACTATACTACACGACTTTCATCCTACTTTGCTCTGCGACATTGGTCCTACATTGATCCTACATCCATCTGACTTTCATGAACAGGATACTACTTTTGATCCGACTTTGCCCTGCGACTTGAAGTCCGATGGGGATCCGACTTGGATCCCTGCCAATATCAGGCACTGTGTTTGATATGAATCTTGAGGGGGAACTCCACGCCAAATTTTAACAAAAAACCCGGCATGGGTTCCCCCTCCAAGGGCATACCAGGCCCATGGGTCTGGTGCGGATTTAAAGGGGAACCCCCTACACCGAAAAAAAATGGCGTGGGGGTCCCTCCAAAATCCATACCAGACCCGTATCCGAGCAGCAGCCCGGCAGGTCAGGAAAGGGGATGGGGATGGGGATGAGCGAGCGGGCCCCCCCCTCCTTAACCATGCCAGGCCGCATGGCCATTGGTTGTCGGGGTACCCCTACCCATTCACCTGGAGGAAAAGTGTAAAAAAAATATAAACTCACCACACAGGTTTTTAAAATATTTTTAGTCAGCTCCGGGGGTCTTCTTCTGACTTCTTTGCTCTCCTGGGCTCTTCCTCTGACTTTGGGGGTCTTCTTCCGTCTTCTCCGCTTACTTCTTCTGTTCTCTGCGCTCCCCGATTCTTCTCCCGCTCTCCGGTGCCTTCTTCGGGGCTGGCAGCCGCTATCTTCTTTGTAGCTCTGTTACTAGTGGCGGCCAGCCCGGTCTTCTTCCTTCTTCTTTTCTTCTGGTGTTGACTCAACGCTCCCTCCCGCTGTAATGCCTGGTGCGCAGCTCGCACCGATTTATATAGGCCTCTTATGACGTCACAGTCCCAGAATGCTCCGGGTGGTGACCTATATAAAGGTCTATATAAATCGGTGCGAGCCGCGCACCCGGCATTACAGCGGGAGGGAGCGTTGAGTCAACACCGGAAGAAAAGAAGAGGGAAGAAGAAGGCGATGGAAGAAGACCGGGCTGGCCGCCGCTAGTAAGAGAGCTACAAAGAAGATAGAGGCAGCCAGCCCTGAAGAAGGCACCAGAGAGCGAGAGAAGAACCGGGGAGCGCAGAGAACAGAAGAAGAGAGGCGGAGAAGACGGAAGAAGACCCCTGAAGTCAGAAGAAGACCCCCGGAGAGCGGAGAAGTCAGAAGAAGACCCCCCGAGCTGACTAATAAATTATTTTAAAAACCTGTGTAGTGTGTTTATTTTTTTTTACACTTTTCCTCCAGGTGAATGGGTAGGGGTACGATGTACCCCATACTCATTCACCTAGGGTGGGGGGCTGGCATCTGGGGGCCCCCTTGTTAAAGGGGGCTCCCAGATTCCGATAAGCCCCCCGCCAGCATACCCCGACAACCAACGGTCAGGGTTGTCGGGAAGAGGCCCCGTCCTCATCAACATGGGGGCAGGGTGCTTTGGGGTGGGGGGTACCTCCCCATGTTGAGGGCATGCGGCCTGGCATGGTTAAGGAGGGGGGGCCCACTCGCTCATCCCCACCCCCTTTCCTGACCTGCCGGGCTGCTGCTCGGATACGAGTCTGGTATGGATTTTGGGGGGACCAATCCGGATAATAATCTTACTGCAGAGCTGGGGGGGCTGAGGAGCTGCAATTTCCGGCACACTGGACAGAAGCTAGACTGGTGCCCTGGGAGCCTCTGCTGCCGGCTGGCCAGCCAGGTTACTTTGTACAGCGCTGTTGTGTGAGAGAGAGCAGCCAGTGTGCAGTGTGCTGAACCCGAGCTGGCCGCTGCCTAATAGATCGGGTGGTCAGCCCTAGAAGGGGATATTAAATTTGAAGTGTGCAGCAACAAACAAAAGAGCTGTTCATGGGGTGAGGGGTGTGAGTTGAGAGCTGTGGATGGAATAGTGTGCAAAGATGAGAGCTATAGAAAGTAAGTGCAGAAGTGAGATGTGGAAGAAGGCAAACTTCAGATGTCCAATAGGTGCAGAGATGTACTGTGGACAGGGACGCAGAGGTGACATGTGGACGGGGAGGCAGAGGTGGCATGGGAACGGGGACGCAGAGGTGACATGGGAACGGGGACGCAGAGGTGACATGGGAACGGGGACGCAGAGGTGACATGTGAACGGGGACGCAGAGGTGATATGTGGACTGGGATTCAAAGGTGAGCTGTGGTTGGGAGGTGCAGAGGTGAACTGTGGATGGTGAAGCAGAGGAGAGCTGTTGTTGGGAGGTGCAGAGGTGAGCTGTGGTTGGGAGGAGCAGAGGAGAGCTGTGGTTGGGAGGAGCAGAGGAGAGCTGTGGTTGGGAGGAGCAGAGGAGAGCTGTGGTTGGGAGGAGCAGAGGAGAGCTGTGGTTGGGAGGAGCAGAGGAGAGCTGTGGTTGGGAGGAGCAGAGGAGAGCTGTGGTTGGGAGGAGCAGAGGAGAGCTGTGGTTGGGAGGAGCAGAGGAGAGCTGTGGTTGGGAGGAGCAGAGGAGAGATGTGGTTGGGAGGAGCAGAGGAGAGCTGTGGTTGGGAGGAGCAGAGGAGAGCTGTGGTTGGAAGGAGCAGAGGAGAGCTGTGGATGGGGACGCAGAGGAGAGCTGTGGATGGAGACGCAGAGGAGAGCTGTGGTTGGGAGGTGCAGAGGTGAGCTGTAATGAGGAGGGAGCCTGCCCATTGTTGTCTGCTGTGTTCAGGGGCAGCTGTGTCTTTTCCTCTCTGGGGTCAATCTGATCACACTATCAGCTCAGTCTGGGCTTCGCTCCCCCACCTGTCCTTTTTTTCTCTGCCTGACTGGGGACTATTTCCCCTGCCACAGAGTATGAGAAATAGGAATGGAGATAGAGGGAGAGAGAAAAAAGGGGGGGGTGGATAGAAAGAGAGAGATACAGAAAAAGGAAGAGAGAAAGAGGCAGAGAAAAAGAGAGGGTGTGAGAGATGGAAAGAGGGAGATTAAGGAATAAAGAGGGAGAGTGCACAAGTGCTTAGGGGCGTACACACGGGCTGAATATCGGACAGCATCAGACAGTTCAATAGAAACTGGTTGACATTTGGCCCATGTGTACGACAGGGGGGCATGACCGAAAAAGGTCTGCTGATCGGCATCGGATCTGCGCTCTTAGCCGGTATGTTCTGGTGGGGGGCTCTCCCTGTCAAAATACAATAGATCTTAAGTTTTTTTTTTATCGTTCAGCCTGCTAGAAATCAGGAGATAGAGAGATGTGGGTGTGGCTTGAGTGAGGGCAGGGACAGAGTGGGCCCCATGATCTCCTTTTTCCTGGGGGCCCCATGAGTTGTCAGTTCGCCCCTAGCCTCTGGAAAAGGTACTCCTCTCAGCATAGTTTAACATTTGAGAATAGGTCTGGTTTAAAATGAACGTGTGCTTTGAACATGCAGGGCAAAGCTGTTGGATCTCTTTATTACCCCCTCCTTACCTTCACTCTCCTGCCACACCAATCAGCCACCAGGAGAGAGAAGAGGAAGCCCTATATAAACTGAGTCTTTTCAGTCAGAGCTTACAGAGGGTTGAAAGACTCCTCCCACCTTCATGTGGCCATGCTGGGCCAATCACAAAGCACCAGTGCTGTCACATGTTCCTCCTAAAGGTACTTTGTATCTTCTTCAACCTTCAATGAAAGCAGTGATGGTGAAGGAAAGTAAAGAAAATACTGCTTAGGAAGGGGTTAGTGAAGCAATTTTGTTGTGTTGTCCTGCATGGGCAAAGCACATGTTTGCTTTAAGGTATAATTCCTTTAAGCGTGTAACTATCAAGACTGCTTGCATTTTAGGCTTATTGGGTCCCTATAGGAACTTACCAGGGTGAGCTTCCTCTCCATTCTGGTTGCATTGGGGATCTTGTCATAGTTCTGGATCTCTTGGTATGCCTTATGAAGCTTCCAGACTATCCTGGTATAACAGGTAATAATGGTCACAGCAGGAGCGATGGTGCACAGTATGAACATGCTAATGATAAATGAAAATCCATTGGTGGAATTCTGAAACTCAGCCCAGGCGATGGTGCAAGAGATCCCAAATGGTTCTGGCCCGTAGTGGCCCCAGCCAACCAACGGGAATATTGCCCACAGCAATGCGTACAACCATATGCCAGCTATTAGGATGTAGATCGCTTGCTTCTTAATGGTATTACCTGGAAAACACAATTAACAGTTCTGAGTGATAGATACAGTTATCAGAAGATTCAGTGAAAATTAACAATTCCTAAGCTAGCTATAAACCTCAGATTATGGTTAAATGTGCAGGCTAGATCGGTCGTTACATTTCTTTCTATACACAAATGTTTTGCCTTTCATTTCTATTTTAAACAGAGTGAGTTGTTTTACAAGGTGATCGTTTACAATCATTTGAAGCTTGCCATAGACTTATCAAATTTTGAATGCCGCTGTCAGAATGCAATCTCCTAGCGGAGGGTGGAGGGGGGTTATTGTTTGTGTGGACAGATCATTTCTTTAAATTGAATTAACAGACAAGTTTTTTTATTTTTTTAATTCTGACTTACTTGCGAGTGTTGTCTCACAACATGAGCAAGATTCAAGCCACATTGGTGTGGCCCTAGGCGTGTGGGCACCGGAGCCGAGCCGTTCGGAAATACTCAGAAAAACTCATAAATACTCCGTTCCCAGGCCTTTCCGAGTTCAGCCGAGCTGTCCCTGAGCCTTTCCGAGTTTTTCCGAGGCTCTCCGGCGCCCCCACCTCTGGCCACATGCGGTTTTGCATGCCATAGAAGTCAATGCGGAACAAATTATTTTTGTTTCTATTAAAGCGGGAGTTCACCCAAAAATCAACTTTCTGCAGTTAAATCCAGCATACTGCTGACATCTGCAGTATGCTGGTCTTCTTTTCTTTTTTTTTTTTTGGTACTTATCGTTTTAGCAGTATCTCTTCTATGGCTCCGAGCGGGATTACTTCCTGGTATAGGTGTTCCCGAAGACAAGCAAGTTGATTGACAGCCTTCGATAGCGCGTCACGGCTTCCGAAAATACACACGAGTGACACTCTACAATTTACGGCGCCTGTGCAGTCAGCTCTACACGGCAGGCGCAGGCACCGTAAACAGCCAAGTGTCACCTCTGCTATTTTCGGAAGCCGTGACGCTCTATCGAAGGCCATCAATCAACTTGCTTGCCTTTGGGAACGCCTATACCAGGAAGTAATCCCCGCTCGGAGCCATAGAAGAAATACTGCTAAAACGATAAGTACCAAAAGAAAAAAAAAAAGACCAGCATACTGCAGATGTCAGCAGTATGCTGGATATAACTGCAGAAAGTTGATTTTTGGGTGAACTCCCGCTTTAACTTCTATGGGGAAACTCGCTTTGATATCCTGAAACAGATTATGCTCATAATCCAAGGTTCCACTGTATTGTATAATGTAACTTGTAAGAAATGACATACTCCGAGTTGTAATGTTACTGAAAGATCCACTCTAGTCCTCACTGGGCTATTTTGATAAATATGGATTACACCAGTGGCGGTACGTCCATAGAGGGCGCAGAAGCGCCGCCCCCTCTCGCTCCTGCACCGCCACTGAAAAACAATACATAGATTCATGCATTGTCGCTGCCGCCCACTATTCAGATGGCCGGCCCCCTGGTGAGTGCCGGCCATCTGAATAACGGCAGCTGGTTGGCTTTGGAAGTGTCTATCAGAGCCAGCGGCTAGGCTTTCCGATTACAGCCTGAGGGCTGTAATCAGCTTCCAAATAGTTAACCAGGGGACGCACGGGGTGTGCGTTCCCTGGTTAACATTGACAGGCATCTCAGCCAATCAAGTTCACCGGTTCTGGTTACGGTAACCTGATTGGCTGAAGCGACATCGAGGGTGGGACTCCTTTGAGGGATCGTGAAGGAGGATCCGAGGATGGCCGACCGAGAAAGGTAAGTGCCCGGCGGGGCAATCTGGTGGCATTTTAGGAGCAAACTGGTGGCAATTGATGGGCATAGTGGCGACAATGGCATGGCACAGTGGCTGCATTTGGTATGGCACAGTGACGACAATTGATGGGCACAGTGGTGACAATGGCATGGCACAGTGGCTACAATTGATGGGCACAGTGGCCACAATGCCATGGCACAGTGGCGACAATGGCATGGCACAGTGGCGACAATTGATGGGCACAGTGGCGACAATGGCATGGCGCAGTGGCTGCGTTTGGCATGGCACAGTGGCGACAATTGATGGCACAGTGGCTGCGTTTGGCTGGGCACAGTGGCAACAAAGGCATGGCACAGTGGCGACAATTGATGGCACAGTGGTGACAATGGCATGGCACAGTGGCTGCGTTTGGCATGGCACAGTGGTGACAATTGGCTGCGTTTGGCATGGCACAGTGGTGACAATTGGTGGGCACAGTGGCGACAATTGGTGGGCACAGTGGCGACAATGGCATGGCACAGTGGCGACAATTGATGGGCACAGTGGCAACAATTGATGGCATTGCACAGTTGCTGCGTTTGATGACATGGCACAGTGGCGACAATTTTATGGCACAGTGGCGACAATTTTATGGCACAGAAGCTGCGTTTGATAGGGCACAGTGGCGACAATTAATGGGCACGTTTGTTTGCGCCCCCCCCCCCCAAAAAAAATTTGAGCACCAGCCACCACTGGATTACACCAACTAATTTGCTACATAAAAGTATAGAAAATCGTTGATGATTCAAATGGAAAACCTGAGGATTTTTCTTTTGTATTTACATTTTTATTAGAAAAAATTTGCATGTAAAGATGGACATAGCAATATAAAACATTTAGAAGCTCTGCCAGAAAAAGAATGTTGTAAAATAAGGGCAGAGAAGTAGTCCAGATGTCAAAGTGTGTTTAAGGATCCCATGGCCAGTGTTATTCATCATCGTTGCATCAAGCGTGAAACAAATTGTTTCTTTTGCAGGGGGTCTGTGTTCGCACAATCCATACAGAACAGAACATTCAGCCTCCTGCCTAGTTATAAGACAATTGGAGTCTCCTTATATGTGTTGGCTGTTCCACCACATCCTGCCTGCAGTCACTTTCTCAAAACCACCATACTACTCATCTCAGTGAGGATTTAGTAAGATATTAAACCCAAAAACACAAGTGTACTATATTGGAGCTTACCAATTCTTGGATGTTGTGGCTGCTTTTGTTTTTTAGGCCTTTTGACTTTATTTTCACCTAGTGATCTGGCCAGTAATTCTGTTCGATTTTAAGTTTCTAGAATAGACCAAGCTGTCAAGCAAAAGTGGCGGTTAACCTCCTTAGCGGTAATACAGAGTCTGGCTCGGGGTGAATTTTTTATACCAAAAGCGGTATCCCCGAGCCAGACTCGGGATTGCATTGCAGGATACAGGGGGAAGTTACTTACCTTGTCCCTGGATCCTGCAATGTGTCTCCGCTGTGTGTGCGGGCTCCTCCGCTGTGTCTCCTCGCTCGATTCACAGTGCCGCCGAGCTCCGTTCCCTGTGACGTTACGACGCACGGGGACGGAGTTTGGCGCCTAATTCAAAAAGTGAAAAACACAATACACATACAGTACACTTTAATCTTACAGATTACAGTACTGTATGAAATAAATACACACCCCCTTTGTCCCTAGTGGTCTGCCCAGTGTTCTGCATGCACTTTTATAAAATAAAAACTGTTCTTTCTGCCTGGAAACTGGACATTGTCCATAGCAACCAAAAAGTGTCCCTTTACATCAAAAGTGCTTTTAGAGCAGCTAGAAAACAGCGATAATAAATTCGAATCACTTGCAGAATTGAGCGATAGCGATTTGTGGGGAAATTCGTCATCAAACAATAAAAATAATGACCGCGACAATTTTGCAACTGAGCAAATTTCTGTGTTTTTGATTACATTATTGAATAGTTTTTATTATAATTACATTATTATTTGTAGTAATTATTTATAGTTATTTATTATATTATAATTTATGATTTTGTGCTTCAAACTTTATCATACCTGGGATGTCTACTAGACTCTTGTTTGGACAGATTTAAGTGAGTTATTCCTAAGAATTGCAGGCCTACAGTATAAAACGCCAAATTTCCATGCAAAATAATTGTACCGCTTTTGGTACAAAATTCCAGACATAATCATTCCGCCAGGGAGATTAAAGGAATGAGACAAATCATTTAAAACTGGCGGGGGGTGCTTACAATGGTCCACTATTATTCATGTAAAACCTTTATCCCAAAAGGAAAAAACTGTTACTGCTTATAAAGTGTTAGCTGGAGTTTGGCTTTGGTTTGTTGGTCCATCTAAGGCTCGATTCACACTAATGCGTTTTTTGGTGCATTTTGCGTTTTGCCGAAAAGCAGGGACATTTTTTAACATGGGTTCCTATGGAACATGTTCACATCAATGCTTTTTTGTGCCTCTGCGTTTTTGGAAAGCAAAAAAGCAGCGTTTTGCATGTAATAGAATTCAATGGACCCGCATCCAAAATGCAGGTACTGCGTTTTTCCTGTGTTTTTACCGTGATTTTGCCGCAATTTGCGTTTTGCGTTTTTTTTAACCTGTTTATAGCTGGTTGTTAAAGGAAATGTACAAAAATTAAAATTGATGGGGAAAAAAAAACGCAAAACACAAATCGCTGTAAAAACGCGGTAAAACCGCTAGTCAAAAAACGCAGCAAGCACCACAAAAAGCACTGCAAAAACGCTCAAAAGCAACATGCATAGGTGTGAGTCAAGCCTAAATCTGCTTGTCTATCCAACACTATACTCTACACAGATTCACAATGCTGCTGTCCAAAGGTGTCTTTGTTTCTCCTCCATCCAGAATGCAGACACCCTAAGACAAGAATTATGCCACTGGCTCGATCACCAGGGGAAAAACAAAGAAAAAACGTCTCAAAAAGGGACACTTCATTCACTTCATCCATGTCTTTATGACCTTGCTTTATGCATTGGTCCAAATCACTTGGTGGAGGGCTAATTATGGTGTGACTTTGTTTTTCAGGGGTTGGGCTTGGTCCCTTAGTTCCAGTGAAGGGAACTCCTAAGGCATTTGCATACTAAGACATTTTGGACAATTTCATGCTCCCAACTTTATGGGAACAGTTTGGGGATGGCCCCTTCCTGTTCAAACATGACTGCGCACCAGTGCACAAAGCAATGTCCATAAAGACATGGATGAGCGAGATTGGGGTGGAGGAACATGACTGGACTGCACAAAGTCCTGATCTCAACCCCACAGAACACCTTTGGGATAAATTAGTGGAGACTGCGAGCCAGGCCTTGTCGTCCAACAACAGTGCTTGCCCTCACAAATGCGCTTCTGGAAGAATTCCCATTGACACTCCTAAACCTTGTGGATAGCCTTCCCAGAAGAGTTGAAGCTGTTATAGCTGCAAAGAGTGGGCCAACTCAATATTGAACCCTACAGACTAAGACTGGGATGCCAATAAAGTTTATGTGCGTGTAAAGGCAGGTGTCCAATACTTTTGACAATATAGTGTATATAACATGCAGATTAATCTGTCCAACAAGTGTGACAGAGGCCCGTATCAGACTCCTGCTTGGCTACCTCGGTAGCGGTGACGATTCCCTAGCAGGAGAGATGTTAGCCCATCGGCCCCATAGACCCGTTTTTGTATAAGCCATCCATGTAAGTTGTCTGTTTTTCTTTGCCCATCTCTCCCCTTCCTCATGTGTACTTCTTGTTTTTTCCCCTTTTGTACATCTCCCTCCCATTTGTCACCAGTGATCACTTTACTGTGGACTATGTTGTGTAGCGGGTGCATTTGTAGTCCTTATCGTCGGATCTACAGTACACCTTCCTCACCCTGTGCATCTTATCAGCACTTCACCGTCACTACAAATAGTGATGGTTGAGTATTACCATATATTTGTTTATATATCTTTATATATATACATTTTTTTATGTATTTCATTTAACCTTATACATTTTTTTCTTTAGCATCATTATTACTATCATTGTTGCTACGCACATTTTTCCTCGGCTCCATTAGCATTACTTCCAGCTACCACCATCATCATTTTTATATTTATTTTTATTTTCATTTTTATCATTATATTTTTTTTCTTCATTTATTTTTCTTTTTCCTGTTTTTTATTTTTGTTTTCATTTTCATTTTTTTTTTTTTTTTTTTTTTTTTATATTTTTTTTTATTTTTTTTTTATTTTTTTTTATTGTTATTTTCATCTTTGTTTTTGCTTGTTTGGGGGTGGAGTCTGGACGGCCCCTGGGAGTGTTTCTGTGGTTGGTGGTGGGCGGTGCCTGGACCTACATGTTTTCCTATTTAATCAGTGGTAGTGGATGGTCATGTCACTGCTGGGCTCTGAGGAAGAGGTCTCTGTCACCTCGAAACGCGTCAGCCAGCAGCAACGCACCTCGCCACCCCCCCTACAGTCTGGAGTGTGGTTTGAGGGGTATTTCAATTATCGTTTGACAAGCCTTTTATCATTTCATGTTTGTGAGTAGTTTTCATTATTTTATTATTCCATTAAAATTTGCCAAACGGTAGTACACGAGGCTGGTGCGCCTTTCTTTCTCCCTTTTTGCCCGTATCAGACACCCTCAACAGTGTTATAGTTTGTTTGCTTGGTGTACATTAATAGCTTCAAGCACATGGACACATTTGGCCGTCCAGCCTAAATACACTGGGGTAGATTCAGCAAGCAATTATGCCTGCGTATCCATAGATACGAGCGTAATTGCTAAGTAGCACTGGCGTGTCGTTTTCGCCGTAAGGCTGCTCCTGTTATTAGGAGGCGCAGCCAATGGTAAGTATGGACGTCGTTCCCGCGTCGCGATTTTCAAAATTTGCGTTTGCGTAACTCGTTCGTGAATGGCGCTGGACGCCATTTACGTTCACGTCGAAGCAAATGACGTCCTTGCGACGTCATTTACCGCAATGCACGTCGGGAAATTTTCCCGACGGAGCATGCGCAGTACATTCGGCGCGGGAACGCGCCTAATTTAAATGATCCACGCCCCCTACGGGATCATTTAAATTACGCGCGCTTACGCCGGCCCCTTTTACGAAACGCCGCCGCAAATTACGGAGCAAATGCTTTGTGAATGAAGCGTAGCTCCAGTAATTTACGGAGGCATAGCGTAAAAACGGTATGCTGCGCCGCCGTAACAGTGCGCGCCCCTAGCTGAATCTACCCCAGTGTGTATTTCTGGGGCAAGGTTGTCCTGGAAATGCATACAACTGCCCATAGACATGAATGGGTGAAGTCAGCTGTACAATATGGACCATCTGTGTGCATGCTTTGTGCGATCATCACAGATGAATATTTGATTGATACCACTGTTTGGGTAACCAAAATGCAATTTCAACAAAATCTAAACCTTTTTGTTAAGAAAATCATTTTATCTGTGATAGGTCCCATCCAATGAAGTACTACTGTGCTCCTTTCCTCATTCTCACCATTGCACACTTTCTTTCTAAATATGCACCAGACTTCCTTTACGGTCTCTTTGTGTTTCCAACTTCACAAGTAATGCCCTTTGAGCTGACCTTAGTGAGGGTATCACCCAGAGGTCTTTCTAGGAAGGGACCCCACCCTACAAGTATTGTATATCCACTTCACATCTAGGTTGGTACCATATATGATGTTATGCGGTCAATGTTCTTACTTACGGGTGCTTGTGGTTGTGCTGGTCACCAGATAGCGAATCACTGCCATTGCCGTTAAAGTCATCATACTGGCTACTCCAAAGAAGAATCCCATTAGAGCATAATAAAGGCAAGTCGGCTGTCCACCAATCCAGGCGTGATTCCAAGCAGAGGCAATAGCCAGGGGGTACATAGTGATGGCCATACCAAAGTCCGTTATGGCTAGGTTTATTGAAAGCAGGTCCGGAGACTTCAAGTGGGATGAACATTTTACGGCTGTGGCGAGTACAGCCAGATTACCCACCGCGCTTAAAATGGCTGCAGGAAAAAAAAGAGATGCCAATAAGTGTTTTGTACCAAAGGGCTTTACACACAGTACAATTAGTGGTTGTAAATCACTAGCTGTATACATATTCTAGGTTAATAGATCACAATGCAAAGCATAAGTATTAGATACAAAGAGTATAAGCATTTCAGCCAGGTAACAAGCCAGAAATGGTTGGGCTATGATCACTATTATGACAGGTTCACTTTAAAGATTATTTTACATAACGCAGATTAAGGAAATCAAATAATGTCCTTGTTACTGTAATTTAAATAAACTTATCATAGTTGATGAATATCATATGACTTTACACGCTGTATTTTCCTCTACCCCCCCCCCCCCCATCGACAAAATATATTTAGAGAAAAAACTTTACTGCTTTTTTAGTTTTTGACATCTGTTTTAAGGCTGAAAAAATATTGGCATTGATATCAGCAGGATATAGAGACTGATTGATCTTGGTGCGATAACACAATGGCACACTGCAAGCAAAATTGCAAATTAAAGTAGAACTTCTTACTTTAACAAAACAATCTTAAGCTAAAAGTCCCTTTCATAGGGGTGCGCAGCCTATTATGCACCTCAAATCTCAAACACATATGCATGTGTATATATACACTGATGGTGTGAGTAAAGCAGTAGACGTGTCAGTAGGGCAGTGGATGGTGTCAGTAGGGCAGTGGATGGTGTCAGTAGGGCACTGGATGGTGTCAGTAGGGCAGTGGATGGTGTCAGTAGGGCACTGGATGGTGTCAGTAGGGCAGTGGATGATGTCAGTAGTTTGTATTTTTTACAACTTTATATTTCTTTTATTTTGTAGGGGGCTCGTTAGGGGGCTTTGGTGAAATATCAGAGGTTTAAACAAGGGGAATCTAAGCCACACAGGGTGATTAGGGTGTGCCCAGTCACACCCTGTGCTCACGCCTATGGTCCCTTTTAATTACCTAAATCCATTGTCTTGGGACATGCCAAGTCCTGTGTTTTCTTTTTTCTTCACTGCAGCAAAGGATGGTCCTTCTTTGAATGTCCATGCCGCTGCCTGGGTGACATGGACACTTCCTATTGCTTGTTCAGTGGAATGGTACTCTCAGGATCCAGAAGACTGCACAGAGTGATGAACCACAAAGGGGTGACTGATCGGTATGGACACAGACTGGAGCATTGGACCACTGGTCTCCCAAGCTTGAAGCAGAGCCAGCGAGGGGCAGTCTACATACTTAAAGCGGAGTTTCACCCAAAAGTGGAACTTCCGCTTAATCCACTCCTTGCCCCCTTACATGCCACATTGAGGATGCCGGCCGGAGAAGGGGGGAGAGGAGCGGAGCTCCAGCTGGCGCGTAGCTGGACCGTGGAGCAGGTGAGTGCATGTTTATTAAAAGCCAGCAGCTACACTTTTTGTAGCTGCTGACTTTTAATAAACATTAAAAAAGCCTGGAACTCCCCTTTAAGCTCACCATACACTCATTGAAATTTGGCTGATCCAGCAGGGAGTGGTTGAATTTTGATCAACGGAACTGGAGCATTTCCCCTGCAGTGCCCTTAGTGGCAGAAATGCACATTTCTCTTATTTTGAGAACTGCTTTGAGAAATTCAGTGTTACATGAGCTGTAGCTCGGGATTTACTTGTCTTCAGAGAAAAATTTCAGACATAAAGTCTCAGAAATCATTTATTAACCAGTTCTGGACCACCCACCACAAATATACTGTGGCAGGGCGCCCCGGCTGCGCGAAACAACGTACCTGAACATTTTTGCGCAACCTGGTCTGGGGGGGGGGGCTCGCCCCCGGAGACACATTTCCGCTGTGATTGGACACAGCGAGAGCCAATCAGCAGGCCCAGCGGCCATCCCACGATCAGTCAGGTCAATGACAGAATGGCGGTCTGCCAATGTAAACAAAGCAGATTGTTGTTCTGTGAGACAGGAACAGAGAGATCTGTGATTCCTGCCAATCAGGAACACAGATCTCTATTCATGCAATTAGTCCATCCCCCACACAGTTAGAAAGCACACTTGGGTAACACATTTGATCACCCCTGCATGTAGTATGGATCGTGCTGCTCACCACATGACCCCTCTCCCCCTCATGCGTGACAGTGCTTTGCCCAGGTCAGCTGCCATTTTTGTTTCCCGCCCTTGTCCTGGCCCAGGATAGTTGTGTCCCCTTCCCAGATAGCAAGGATAACTTGCCAGAAATTTGTGGCAGTGTTGAATTGTAAGTCTGTTAACTTGCTGCACATTTTCACTGGCAAGTTGTACACTTGCAGAGCACTTGATGCACAAGTTCTGGTTGTCTTTTTTCCAATTTGTAGCAGATTTGCATGGCAGGTTTCAAGCAAGAGCAAAGTTGCAGTGCTGAGTCTACAGCTTGAAAATTCAGCCACGGTGTCCCCCTGTGGTGGGATGACTATTGCACAACATAAATGAACCAGAACTTGCAGTAGACTTGCAGAATGTTTGCAAAGAAAGTTGATCTGGAGTCATGCAATGCGGACTTGCTGCAATTGTGCAACAAACTTGTGAAGCCTGGCAAGTCTAGCAATAGTTTAGCAAGTCATTTTTAAAACTTGAAGCTCAATTGCTTACTATCTGGGTTGCATACTGTGGCTATATTAAGTCCTGTAATAATGTGAGGGTCAAAGGAAGGAACCATGGCAATCTTACACTACATGAAGTCTTGGAAACCAAAGATATTGACAGATGCTGCAGAGGGAAGGTAGGTAGTAAACACAGGCTGAGGGAGGAGAGTAGGGTTGCCACATTTTCTTCAATCAAACCCAAACACTTTATCGGCACACAGCATTTTTTTTTATAGTATAACCTATACATATGTTTTGCAATTAAATAAAAATTTATAAGTACCCATTTACACCTAGGCATTTGACACATACCATATGTGCATATAGCTATGAACAGACCCTTTAGCTTTAGGAGGATCAGCAACCCTGTTTGTTGTGGTGACCATAGTCGCAGCCAGGTACTGAATATAAAGGAAAATCCAAAGTTTTGAGTTGCCACCAGAACAGGTATAGGGTGGAAATCTTCCAATGGCTACACACTTGTGATGACTAGTGAAGCGTTCCTGGTTGCAGCCTTTTCTCTATCCATGGTATAACTTGTTATGTGGTTCATTCTTGTGTGGTAGCTGGGGCTGACCTCACCTTAGGCATGTCAGCATCATCCATTTCTGATTTTGCATATAACCCATTACTCACTCTATTACATAGTGTGTCTTTCTTTTTAGAAGAATGCTGGAGTGCAGCTGAGAGCTATTAAGTCAAGATTTCATTGAACTGAATGATATTTTCCAAAGGAAAGCGCTCTTCCCTCTCTAGCATAATTTCTTTATTTCATCTTTAGTTTCCCACTGGTCTCATTATCTGTCTCATTTTCTGTAAGAAATCACCCAACCTTCACAACACCCACACCAGTATGCTGCGTTTATGTACTGCCTGTTCCAGATAGAATACTCTTATGATGGATATTTATAAAGCGGATTATCTGAAGGTAAATCCTTACCATCAGTAAATGTTTGGTGAAAGCCACATTCACTGATTTATAAATATATTCCTTATTGTACAAAGCTCTAAGGCTTATTGAGCAAGGCACAAAGCAGCGTGTAGTCTTTGCCCATTTTTTTTTTATATTTTTTTCCTTTAAAAACCCATTTGATTTCATTTTACTGAAGTTAAAGCTCAACTAAGCTGCTTGGTTTGATGGGTCCTCTTTTCACTACCATGACTCCATAAACCACGTTTTCCCCTCTGACACACCTAGTTCTTTAACATTGTTCTGTAACAACCTATATTGCAGCACAATAAGATATATCCAGGAGAGAAAGTTGAATCAGTCGTGGGATATGTATGTTCTGCAAGCGAGCAAGACAATGAGTTAGAAACGGTCAACATGGATCCTGCTGCTACAATCCAGTGGTGTGAGGAACAACATGGCAGGCAGGGGTCAAGCTTAATGGTTGATATCCCCGGAGACACATGGGCAGTAGAGCCGCTCCATCAAGCAGTGATGGCACCATTTCCTGACCAGCGACAGTCAATACTGGACATGGAAATGTATTGAGTCGCTTTTCACGCCTACAGTTGCCACAAAAAGTATGTGAACCCTTTTGGAATGATATGGATTTCTGCACAAATTGGTCATAAAATGTGATCTGATCTTCATCTAAGTCACAACAATAGACAATCACAGTCTGCTTAAACTAATACCACACAAAGAATTAAATGTTACCATGTTTTATTGAACACACCATGTAAACATTCAAAGTGAACATGGAAAAACTATGTGAACCCTAAGACTAATGACATCTCCAAGAGCTAATTGGAGTGAGGTATCAGCCAACTGGAGTCCAATCAATGAGATGAGATTGGAGGTGTTGGTTACAGCTGTCCTGCCCTATAAGAAACACACACCAGTTCTGCGTTTGCTTTTCACAGGAACTATTGCCTGATGTGAATGATGCCTCACACAAAAGAGCTCTCAGAAGACCTGTGATTAAGAATTTTTGACTTGCATAAAGCTGAAAAGGGTTATAAAAGTATCTCCAAAAGCCTTGCTGTTCATCAGTCCATGGTAAGACAAATTGTCTATAAATGGAGAAAGTTCAGCACTGCTGCTACTCTCCCTAGGAGTGGCCATCCTGTAAAGATGACTGCAAGAGAACAGCGCAGACTGCTCAATGAGGTGAAGGAGAATCCTAAAGTGTCAGCTAAAGACTTACAAAAGTCTCTGGCATATGCTAACATCCCTGTTAGCTAATCTACGACACGTAAAACACTAAACAAGAATGGATTTCATGGGAGGATACCACAGAGGAAGACACTGCTGTCCAAAAAAAAACATTGCTACACATTTACAGTTTGCACAAGAGCACCTGGATGTTCCACAGCAGTACTGGCAAAATATTCTGTGGACAGATGAAATCAAATTTGAGTTGTTTAGAAGAAACACACAACACTATGTGTGGAGAAAAAGAGGCACAGCACACCAACATCAAAACCTCATCCCAACTGTGAAGTATGGTGGTGGGGGCATCATGGTTTGGGGCTGCTTTGCTGCATCAGTGCCTGGACGGATTGCTATCATCAAAGGAAAAATGAATTCCCAAGTTTTTCAAGACATTTTGCAGGAGAACTTAAGGCCATCTGTCCACCAGCTGAAGCTCAACAGAAAATTGGTGTTGCAACAGGACAACGACCCAAAGCATAGAAGTAAATCAACAACAGAATGGCTTAAACAGAAGAAAATACGCCTTCTGGAGTGGCCCAATCAGTGTCCTGACCTCAACCCGATTGAGATGCTGTGGCATGACCTCAAGAAAGCAATTTACACCAGACATCCCAAGAATATTGCTGAAGTAAAATAGTTCTGTAAAGAGAAATGGTCAAGAATTACTTCTGACCGTTGTGCACGTCTGATCTGCAACTACAGGAAACGTTTGGTTGAAGTTATTGCTGCCAAAGGAGGTTCAACCAGTTTTTAAATCCAAGGGTTCACATACTTTTTCCACATGCACTGTGAATGTTTACATGGTGTGTTCAATAAAAACATGGTAACATTTCATTCTTTGTGTGTTATTAGTTGAAGCAGACTCTGATTGTCTATTGTTGTGACTTAGATGACATTTTATTACAAATTTGTGCAGAAATCAATATCATTCCAATAGGGTTCACATACTTTTTGTGGCAACTGTATGTACTGTTCGAGTGGAGAGAGGAATTCCTGCTTGTTTCAAGGGGGCTAACCTACCGTTAACCAATGACATTGAGGTCTACTTGGTACAGTTAAGAGGCCAATCCAGAAAGTTCCAGCTAGACCACACCAGAGACCAAGATAGTCGTTACAGCCTCTGCGTCAACTTCAGGGTTCCCTCCTGCCTTCTTCACATTGGGAAAGCTGGTGGAGACCTTTGAGAAGCACCATGGATATAGGAAGTTGCTTTTCTTAGGAAGAATTCCTGTCCCACCAGGAAGGCTGGGTGGACCATGCCTCCCAAGCCTTAGAGGTCTGGAACATCCCTGAGATGCTAAAATGACAGCCTGAGGGTAACAGCTGCTGTAGTAAATCGTAACCTAAAACTAGGGAAGCGGGGACTGTACAGCCTCAGACTACATTGAGGCACTGCTGTGTTTCGGTAAAGTTGAGAAACTTTCCAATCGTATGTACAAGTTCAAACCAACATACTAATACAGAAGGAAGAAACTCGCTGACTACATAACCCAATTAGTCAAGATTCTGTTTCAGATCATCCAGAAGAAAAAAAGGATAAAGTTACAAGAAGCTGACAGAGTCCAGCTCGACCAAATCTTATAGGGAGCTTGTCCAAACCATTCTGTTGTCCTAAAGTTTGTCCTGAAGGGCTTTGAAAAATGCTCCCACCTATCCAGAGTTATACCTCCCAACATTCTGAGATGGGAATAAGGGATACCTATTATAGGGTGACCAGACATCCCCGGTTTCTGGGGACAGTCCCCGGATTGAGGACACTGTCCCCGGACCAAGTCTGTCCCCAGCTTTTGTCCCTGGATTGGATTTGAACAGGGGCTGGGGCAATTTCAAAGACATTCGGTGCAGAATTAAAAATCTGAATTACCCCCCCCCCCAATCCCCGCGCTCTGCCATGCCTTTAAGCTTAGGGGGGGTTCCCATTATCTGGGCCCCTTTCTAATGATGTGCTGGTCGGAGTGGAGGAAATATTTCTTCAGTTTCGGGTGCATTCCCATTCAGCTCCGCTCGAATGTTCTTCTGCCTTGGCTCAAGTCCGACCAGCCGCCTGCCTGTTTATCTCCTTGCCTTCCCTGGTGGAGTGATCTTCCTCTGCTCCCCACCCAGTAGTAGCCGGGGGCCCGTAGAGTGAGACTTGACAGGCTGTAAGGTGGATAGCGGCAGAGAGAGGCAGCTGAGCTCAGCTGATGGTGTCTAGCAGCAGGAACAGAGAGGGGAAGAGGTTCCGATCATTGGGCTGCCAGTGCCTTCAAGGCTTCCACACACGTGTGCTTTGTGGGTGTCTGAATAGACTACATTGCACTGTGTCTGTCTCTCTGGAATAATGGATGGTATCGGAACCAGTGGCGGCTGGTGCTCAAAATTTTTGAGGGGGCGCAAACAAAAAAACAAGCGCAACCTCACCCATCAAACGCAGCCACTGTGCCCATCAAACGTTGCCACTGTGCCATCAATTGTCGCCACTGTGCCATGCCATCAAACGCAGCCACTGTGCCATCATTTATCGCCACTGTGCCCATCAATTGTCACCACTGTGCCATGCCATGCTATCAAACGAAACCACTGTGCCCATCAATTGTCGCCACTGTGCCCATCAATTGTCGCCACTGTGCCCGTCAATTGTCGCCACTGTGCCCATCAATTGTCGCCACTGCGCCCATCAATTGTCACCACTGTGCCATGCCATCAAACAAAACCACTGTGTCCATCAATTGTCGCCAGCTTGCCCATCAATTGTCGCCACTGTGCCCTGTAAAATGCCCCCTTCCCCCCCAGAACCGGTGAACCTGATTGGCTGAGACGCCTGTCAGTGTTAGCCAGGGAACGCACTCCCCTGCATCCCTTGGTTAACTATTAGGAAGCCGATTACAGCCGCTGGCTTTGATAGGCATTTCCAAAGCCAACCAGCTGCCGTTATTCAGATGGCTGGCGCTCATTAGGGGGCCAGCCATCTGAAAAGTGGGCGGCAGCGACAATACATAGAGATTCATGCAATGCATGAATCCATGTATTGTATTCAGTGGCGGTGCAGGAGCGAGAGGGGGCGGTGCTCCTGTGCCCTCTATGGATGCACCGCCACTGATCAGAACACACAGGCAGCAGGCACTCTGTCATGGCTCTGGCTGGCTCTGTCACAGGGTGTCACATGACATGGCTCCTGTAAGTATCAGCACCCAGCAGCCATGTTATGTGACACACTTTGACAGAGTGCCTGCTGCCTGTGAGTTATCATAATTCTGATCAGATTTACTGCTACAGGGCGGCCGCCCTGCGCAGGATCACATATATACATGATCCTGCATTTCTGGGTATGAGAGCCAATCAGTCACTTTGGCGGACTCAATGTCCACTGTTACCCGCTGATCGTTATGTACACAGGCATAACGGTGGTCTGTCAGTATCAAAGACATTGATCCTGTGTGTCTGCAAAACAGGTACAGGGATCTATGCCTTCCCTTAGTAAAAGCACCTCCCCCCACAGTAAGAAAACACTGGTTAGGCACACGTTTAACCCTTTGATTGCCCTAGCTGTAATCCCCTTCCCAGCCAGTGTCATTAGTACAGTGATAGTGCATATTTTTAGCACTGATCACTATTAGTGTTCGATTTGTCCGCCGCAATATCGCAGTCCAGCTATAAGTCGCTGATTGCCGCCATTACTAGTAAAAAAAAAATGTTCCCGGATTTTATTTTAAAAATATGGTTACCTTAACCTATTAGCAAAAGTATGTAGGCACATGTCTCAACCCTGCCACTGCCACACCCCCTTAAAAGAAAATTGTACAAAAAAAGTGCTTTTTACCACTACTATTGCTTTATTCTGGCTTTTGGAATTTACAAATGTAGCAACTTAGAAATTGGATAAAAGGTTTACCACTGTAAAACACTTTTTGATAGATAAATAGTGCGTTTTATATAAATTGATAACAGTCAAAAATGATAGACAAATGGGGAGGAAAGAGGGACAGTCCACCAAAATTAGGGACAGTCGGAAGTTATGAGTTAATGAAGAAAGAGGCTTTGGTGAAGGAGATAAAAATCAAGATTCAAACATCGGGACAAAGCAAAAGGTTCAAGAAAGAAGCTCTTACATGCCCAGCTCCAGGGTAATTCTCAGAGGATAATGACGAGTCAGTGTATGAATTATGTACACTGCTCAAAACAAATTAAAGGAACACTTTGAAAACATATCAGATCTCAACGAGCAACAATCTCATGCTGGATATCTATACTGATATGGACTGGGTAATGTGTTAGGAATGAAAGGATGGCACATCATTTGATGGAAATGAAAATTATCCACCTACAGAAGGCTGAATTCAAAGACACCCTGAAAATCAAAGTGAAAAAAATATGCAGCAAGCTTGTCCATTTTGATGTGTGCTCTGCTCTGCCTCTCCTCCTTGCTGCTGGCCAACCCGGAGAGGATCTCCCGGATCACTTATGTGCTGCATCCAGCCCCCCCCCAGGAGTGGATAAGGAGGATGAGCCTGGCTCTTGTACACATGCAGCCGGTCTGTCAGCGGAGTTTGGCGCGTCTTCATGGCTCGGAGCTCCCTCCAGGACATGCACAGGACTGCTAGCCTCCAGCAGATTTAGCACAAGCTTCAGGGGTAATAGGGGGTCTATGGAGGGGAAGGTGGATGAATTTTGAGGAGGGAGCTGGGAAAGTTGGGACTGGAGGAGTAGGAGCCAGACATCCTCTCTGGGGGAGGGCAGATGATGATATCCTTCTATCACATTCTTCTATGGCATTATGTTCACCACCTGGCTTTAGGGTACATGCAGTGGCGTATCTAGGGTATGGCAGCCATGGAAAGTGCCATAGGCGCCATATGAAGGGGGCGCTGTTGGGTGGCTGGGCGGCAAGGCACTTACCAGGGTCTGAGGGTCTCTTCTTCCCTCCTCCCGAGCTTAGGCAGAATCTCCTTTTCAGCACCTTTGCTAATGGACAATGGCAGCACTATCCCTGCTGCGTTCAGCCACAGCCCTCCCCTGTTCTCCCAGGATCTCCCATTCCATCTGGTCGGATTGGCAGTGCACAAAGAAGAAGGAGGAACATCAGTTTCTCCCTCTCCTCTGTGATGAAGGAGAGGCCTTAAGTGATGAAGATTTCATCACTTCCAGTTTTGGTTCTGCATTTACCTGGCCTTGGAGGGCAGAGGAGGGATCAGGGGTCTAATAAACCCCAGATTTCTCCATAAAGAGGATATGTCACTACTCAAGGTATCATAAGAGATGATAAATATCACTAGTTTTGTTAGCTGTTTTTGTTTGTTAAGGTTATCTGAAAGATGGGTTTCAAATGTTTCGACAGGGGCGCAGTTTTCGTGCTTGCCATAGGCACTATTTTCACTAGATACGCCTCTGGGTACATGACCCTATCAAAACATGGTATCTGGTGCGCAAGGTCCTGCATAAGACCTGTGCTGTACATATGAAACAATTGAGCAAAATGTGCATACATACAAGTGGATAGCATTAAAGCTGAGCTAAACTCCTCTGTGTTTCAGTGGATCACCACTTTGATCGATCGTACGTGAGCCGTGGGGGGAGGGTGGTTTTTCTAGTGTGACTGAGAGGGCCAGGTCTGTTTGCCACCGCCACCCCCAAAGTTGTGACCACCAGCTGCTGTTGTATTGGCCACCAATACACCGGAAGGAGTTCAGTTTAAAGTGTTTATGCTCTTCACTCTTTATTCCTGCACTTGACGTGATCTTACGTAAGGCACGTTTAAACACAATGCTGTCTTTAATGTTGTGTAAGGGAAAATTAGCACCAACCACCTCTACCCACAAACATAAGACAATGTGTGCACCCTGACCCCGAGGACTCTGGACCGGAGAGCAGATCAGTGTACGGCAGAATGCCTTCAATTGGAGTACACACACCATGCAAATCACAGGCCAGTGCTCATCACACACAGCCTGCTGGAGGACAAGTATAACAAGTGACAGACTGTGCCCTTCTAGTGTCACTTTCAGCATGAGTCCAGCTGCAGGGCACACATGGAAAGACTAGAACAGATCTGCTTTCCGCTAAGGGATGACAGGCTGACACGGCTCTACTTAATCCAAAGAACTGACAGCCATGAGCGTGTTTTTCATTATTTTTAGGTCATGATCAGCATTTGGGTGCACATTTCTCCACTTCCAGAGCAAACAAACCCCTCTGACCAACCTTTAAAGTGGATGTAAGCAATTGCTGTCACAATGTAGAGTATACGATTTCCTATCATCTGTGCCCAGTCTTGCCACAAAGAGTTAATCCAGCTCTGAGCAATCCTCTTTTTTATTTTTTCAGTGCGATAAATGGACAAACAGGAGAAATCTTTTTTCCGTTCTTCCCCCTTGCTGTGAGTGACAGGTTATTTACATATCTCAAGCACTAGCGTGAGACAGGCATTATTTTTTAACTCCCACCCCCCACTCCACTTCTGAAGTCATGTGGTTACTTTTCTGGATTTTGACTGGATGTTAGTGATCATAGCAGAATTTAGTGTAAGGAATACATAGGAAAAAATGCATGTTGACAAGGGGAGTGTAGAGGTGGGCGGGGAGTCTACTGACATCACGACTCCACCCACCGAGCTCTAGACAACAGATCCACCCACAGAATCTGCAGTTTTTCAGTTCTTATAACAGACAGAGGGGGAGACATTAGACAGGTGAGGATACATGCAGGAGGCATCTATATCCTTATAGATCAGCACTATGGCAGTAGTTTAGACAGGATGAGAGTGGCTTTACATCCACTTTAATAATTACATATCCCTTATCATTACCTTTACACTTCCTCCAGCTGTTGCAGAGCTACAAGTCCCATAATTTCTCTGCTTGTGGGAGTCATGCTTGTAACCACGTCTTGCAATGTCACATGGGACTTGTAGTTCCGCAACAGCTGGAGGGCTGCCCGTTTGATACCCCTGCTTTACGGGGATCATTCACCACGGCTGTGTGAATGCTGAGACATTCTCACAACATTTTTTTTTTATAAAAAAAGACCCACCAACTGTTTCCAAATTGAAAGTAACAGGATGCTTTAGCCCAGTGGCGGCATGCCCATAGGTGGCACAGGGGCGCTGCCCCCTCAAAGCTACTCATCATAAAAAGAGGCCCTTTAAGTGTGTGCAGGGCGCAGGGAACACAGCTGCTATGGGAAGCATGACATGTTTGCAATCACGTGATTGCAAACAAGAAGCTCTATGTCAAGGGTATTTCCCCCAATGGGGTTTTTGGGCAGCTCAATTAATGGATTATAGACAACGTATGTAAAAAGAAGGAAGTTTTTATTGTGTGATGACACATACAAGGGGGATATTCAAATAGTTAAGATATGAGTTACAAAGGTAAAAAAGTGGTTAAAATTCCCATACATATAAATAAATAAATAACAAAAAACAACTACTGTTGAACAGCTTGACGTGTATATACAAGCATAGAACAATTTCTAACGCGTTTCGACCTTTATGCAGGTCTTCTTCAGAGGTTTTGTTGTAACTGGAAAATAATTACAAAAATTATTAGATGCTTCTACAGATATCCTACCTGCCATATCCCCATAATTTGAAAGGGGAAAGGACAGGGGAAAGAAGAAAACACAAACTACTTTATAAGAAAGATTAACAAAAATTTCCAAGTCAATATGTATGGTTAGGAATGAAACAATCTGCACTGAACGCATCCATCAAAGTAACGAGAGCCCCAAAAGTATCCACAGGCTGGTGTCCCGACCTCTCCACACCCCAAAACCAGGTCACTCCCCAATAAATGGATGGTCACATGTAACTTACAAGGAGTCACCGAATATGGGTAGCACACCTGATGATATTAGGCCAGGGGGAGGATCAGACACCTGCAGCAAAGCATTAAAACATATACCGCGTTTCCCCGAAAGTAAGCCCTAGCGTGATTATAGGGGCGGGCTGTAATATAAGCCCTACCCCGAAAGTAAGCCCTAGTCAAAGTTCATTAAAAATCTATTTTTTCAAACCTATACATTGCTGCAGTGTTTCCGTTTATTACTGTGTTAAAAAATATGGTACCGTTATGTTTAAAGCCACTGCTGATCCGTCCTCTTCTCGCCTCGTCTGCATCCCGTCCCTCTTTACTGTAAGCAGCGGGCCGGCTCTTCTCGTTCCTCCTCTCCTCCCCCCTGACATCTTCAGCCCACCCCTTCTTACTGCACGGAGCGAGCCGATGACAGGTGACCTCGGCTCCTCTCTCTCTTTCTCTCTTCCCGCCTGACGTCTTCAGCACGTTCCTACTCAGCGCACGGAGCGCACTGATGTCAGCGAGATCTCTTCTCTCTCACTCTCTCCTCCCGGATGACGAAAGAAGAGCAGGTGAATACCGGTACACCAGGGAGCTGTATACCCTACGGTAAAAGGTATTTCCTATGGTACTGCACCTTATACAGTGCCAAGATGTTTTTCTCAAAATACCGTAATGACTCCTGACCTGACGGGTGGGGGGGGTGACAGGGGGACACAGAATCGTTGAAAAAAATGTACATTCCGTAAATAAATAAGCCCTACCCCGAAAGTAAGCCCTAGTGTGTTTTTTGTGGACAAAATTAATATAAGACCCGGTCTTACTTTTGGGGAAACACGGGTAATTATTTTTCTTTATTATAAATATATAGTTAAATTAGGGCTATCATAGAAGTCCCCTTATACGAACACTACACGTGATTTTATTTCATGTAGTCCAAAAGGATACATCAATACATAAATCACAGGGACTATATAAATATAGGTTTGTATTATTTTTTATTTTTATTGAATATAATTATTTTGATTATGTTTCTTTAAAAATGTTTTTTTTAAAAACAATTATTTTTATTTTAATTAGGTGTTGGTTCAAGATTTAGGGGCATATTCTTAAAGATCTGAGGCGGCGGAACGTATGTCCTTTACGTTACGCCGCCGCAAGTTTAAGTGGCAAGTGCCTGATTCCCAAACCACTTACCTGTAAACTTGCGGCGGCGTCGCGTAAAGTCCACCCGCGCAAGCCCTCCTAATTCAAATGATCCTGGTAGGGGGCGTGGATCATTAAAATTAGGCGCGCTCCCGCGCCGATCGTAATGCGCATGCTCCGTCGGGTAAATTACCCGACGTGCATTGCGCTAAATGACGTCTCACGGACGTCATTTGTTTTGACTGTAACGTAAATGGCTTCCAGCGCCATTCACGGACGACTTACGCAAACGACGTTAAATTTTCAAATTTCGACGCGGGATCGACGGCCATACTTAACATTGAGTACGCCACCTAGGGGGCATGTTTATCTTTACGCCGCGTATCGCTTACGGAAACAATGTTAAAACACTACGGCGGGCAAGCGTACGTTAGAGAATCGGCGTGACTAGTCATTTGCATATTCTACGCTGACCGCCACCTAGCGGTCAGCGTAAATATTGCAGCCTAAGATACAACGGCGCAGGCCGTCGTATCTTAGGCATGTTTAAGTGTATCTCAGTTTGAGAATACACTTAAACATAGGATCGGACTTACGTCGGCGTATCTGCTGATACGCCTGCGTAAATTATTTGAGAATATGGCCCTTAGTTTTTAGGTGTAATGTGTGAAGTGAAAGGTAAAAGAATGAATGAGTGAATATATATTCAGATAGCATAGTGAGATTAGATGATGTGAATTACATGTGTAAACGGGTGATAAACCCTTATGAAGAATTATGGAAGAAAATAATGTATTGAACAATGTGCAAAGCATAAAATGTGTGAAGGTTGTGTGAATATATACATGTGAAACCCATATGGGGTGTTGTATGGATGATGTAATGATGCAAGTGTAAATGAGAAGTGTAAATGAAATAAGAAAAATGAGGAGAAAAACAAAACATTTCGCTCCAGGGGATAGGAAAAAGTGGTGAGAGGAAAAGCAAAACATTTAACTAAATAGTGAATACATTGTAACAATAGCGATAAGGCAGCTGAATTAATGAAAGTTTCGTTCAAATATTCCCAATGTTTAATAAACATATCAAACAAGAGAAACTGAAGTTACCTTGGTAAGCCAGAGGCACTGGCATATCCATGGAATTGTGTCAGCAGATTAATAGAATCCAGGTTTCATGAAAAAGAAACACAGGACCAAAAAAAGTGTTTTATCCACAATCTGCGGATAAGAAATAAGAAAATTGTAACGTTTGTTCAAAAGAGTATTGACAATTACTGAGGTTACATATATCCTGGTACTCTTTAAAGCGGGGGTTCACCCTAAAAAAAACATATTTTTTTGTCTACCATGCCATCCAGCATACTAGCGTCAGCTACAGTATGCCTTTATTTTATTTTTTTCGTTGTACTCAGTTTAATCCATTAGTTAAGTTTCAGACTCCCGCGGGGAGTAGGCGTTCCTATGAAGAGGGGAACATGATTGACGGCCGGCCATGGCGCGTCACGCTTCCCGAAAATAGCCGAAATAGGACTTGGCTCTTCACAGCGCATGCGCAGTCAGCTCCTAGTCTGTGCGCAGGCGCCGTATAGCGCCGTGAAGAGCCGAGTCCTCCTCCGGCTATTTTCGGGAAGCGTGACGCGCCATAGCCGGCCGTCAATCATGTTCCCCTCTTCATAGGAACGCCTACTCCCCGCGGGAGTCTGAAACTAAACTAATGGATTAAACTGTGAGTACAGTGCAAAAAAAATAAAATAAAGGCATACTGTAGCTGACGCTAGTATGCTGGATGGCATGGTAGAAAGTTGTTTTTTTAGGGTCAACCTCCGCTTTAAACCTTTTTTCTATTCTTCATTTATCCACCTTTGACACTTTCGTTTCTGTTTCTTGTTCCCTTCTGATTGACTGATTTTTCTTCTCTTTTTTTTCCAACCTCATGCTCCATATTGCACAATTTAGGAGTCTAGACTATTACGCATATGGGTACTGTATGTCACTGATGTCTTTTTAGATCATTAATTATGTACTGCTATAAATCCGACTTCTATAAATACAAGAAGCTCTATTGGCTTCCTTTAGAAAGTCCTCGGGGCGCTAAGCTCTGCACCCTGAACACTCCCTCTATAGCACTGTTCCCTGCTATGCAGTGGCAGTGCATCCATAGTGGGCGCAGGAGCGCCGCCCACTCTCTCCTGCACCCATCAATCAACAATACATAGATTCATGCATTGTATGTGTAGCACCCTGCTACTGTTCATAGCTGGTGCTGCTGTAAATTTAGAGGGTGGTCAGAGAGTTTAGATGCCTCTGACTGTGTTTATTTGGATGTGCATGCTGGGGGAGGGGTATTTAGGGGGCAGACACCATTGGTTTGGGGTCGTCGTTGCCATCTGCCTGGGCAGTCGTCCCACCACCCCTGTGTATGGCCCTCCTGGCCGGGGTGTGTGTTGCAGTGTTCCTGGCTCCTGGACCACGTTGGTCCAGAGCAAATAATCTGCTTTGTAGGCTCGGGGGGTAGACTAAGTCTGCGGTTGAAGAGTTGTCCTGTGCTGTCCGTCCCGAGGGGGGAACCCGACCGATGAAGAACCTGTCTGATGGAATACCGAGCACAAGGCTGGTATCTCAGGAGAGGCCTACTGCTTCATCGAAGGACACATCGTTTCTGAGAGGCTGGACGATGGTCGCCTATCAGTCCTAAAATAAAACAAGCTGTTCAAGGGAGATTCCGGTGCTTAATCCAGTGTTGAGAAGGATTTTGGACGGAGAATATCTCCACCTTTAGGAAGGTCTGTGGCAGAGACTTTGCTAAAGTTCTGTGTGACACTCTGGCTGCTAGGCCGGTTAGAGTGGCCTATCCAGAAGCCCTATACCCACTCTGCCTGAATTCATTATCTACCACTTCTTCTATCCTCTCACCTACTACTACTTTTACCATTTTTCCCCCGTTGGGTAATAAAGCACAGAAAAAGTTACCTACAGTGTGGACATTGACTTTCTTACAGCTCTCATCCAGTACCCTAGACGGCGGAGAATTAGAGGTAACATGCCACCCAAATCAAACCAGCAGCTCCTGAATCTATGTATTGCCGCCGCTGCCGCCCACTTTTCAGGTGTCCGGCCCCCTGTTGAGTGCCGGCCATCTGAATAACAGCAGTGGGTGTGTTTTGGAAGTGCCTCATTAGAACGGGATGCTCTAATAGGCTTCCCGATTAGAGCCTGAGATGCTCTAATAGGCTTCCAGATTAGAGCATGTGAGCTCTAATCGGCTTCCAATCGGTTAACCAGAGGGCGCACAGGCTGTGCGTTCCCTGGTTAAACAGTGCTGTGTTAGGGAATTGATTTCCTAACACTGACCCGCCTCTCAGCCAATCAGGTGCACCGTGTCTGGTTACCGGTCACCTGATTGGCTGAAGCGACATCGAGGGCGGGAGAAGATAACGAGGGAGCGTTGAGAGGATGGCGCTGACCCGAGGAAGGTAAGTGCCGGGCTGGGGGCAAACTGGCGCCCATTGGGGGCAAACTGGCTGCATTTAAGGGGGCAAACTGGCGGCGTTTGATGGGCACATTGACTACGTTTAATGAGCACAGTGGTGGCAATTGATGTTTTTTTTTTTCAGTTTGTTTGCACCCCCCCAAAGATTTTGAGAACCAGCCACCACTGCTGCTGTGGTGTGTGATTGGTGGGTCCTGTGCCTTCACGTCCAGTTTCTCTGACTCATCCCGGCCATCCGAAGGAGGATGACAAGCGACTTGCTATGAGTACGAGGGGGGGGGGAGGGGGGACATCTGCTGTAAAGGGGGGACTCTGATGGGGCACCTGCTGTAAAGGGGGGACTCTGATGGGGACACCTGCTGTAAAGGGGGGACTCTGATGGGGGACACCTGCTGTAAAGGGGGGACTCTGATGGGGCACCTGCTGTAAAGGGGGGACTCTGATGGGGACACCTGCTGTAAAAGAGGACACCTTATGTTAAGTGATTTTAATTTACTTGAAATGTGGATGTGATTGGCCTACTTTCTTCTGTCTGACAGATATTTATTGTATTTTTTTAACCAGAATTGCATTCAGGCACAATGACTTTTCTGTTGAAAAGATTTGGCTCATGTATGGAGGCATGAAGTTGCCAACATCCCTGTATCAAATGAAAAAGATGGATACCTCTAAGCGAGGTGGGATTTTTCGGGCAACCAAAAAGCAATTGTGACAACTAGGTCATAAAAGTATAAATTTTTAATACATTAATTCAAAGCATAAACATTTCATAATGACAACATTATTTAAAAAGATGAAAAATTTCTAGATTGAAAAAATTGTTACTGCTAGAGGATCACCGCACACCCCAGGACTAGGCTAAGGGCATGGATGGTCATTTATCCAATGACTTTTCTGTTTATCCCTGACCTCATTTCATTTTTCTTTTTTTATCTCATTCATTAAATTCTGAAAACAGTTTCCCAGACTGCATTCAATTTGTAGTTTACTGATCAGAGGGAAAACATATGAAGCATTGCAACCAATGAATATGCAATTATCCCTTCTGAACTGCATGCAAGGGTTGTGTAAATTTCCTATTGATATCTTGCTGCGGCTATTAACTCAAGGACCAGGATGAGAAATGCTGCATCGTAATCTGGTGCTGTATAATTATAACGAAGAAAACAAAAATTCCATGTGGCGGTAATCTCGTAGGAGCTGCATGAATATTTGTAATTGGCTCTCCTACTGATTATCCTGCAGCCAGTAACACGGTATTTCCACACAACCAGGTGCACACACTCTTCCACTCGTTCTTCAGATTTAAATCCAGGCACCCAGCATTCCTTGGGGCACATCCCCTTCTAATTGGCCAGGGCTGTATCGTCATCCATGCTCTCACCTGCTGGGTTTCCTCCCACTGTCTCATTACTATTGGACCCGTGCGAAATCTCCAATACAGCATGAGCAGCATCAGAGCACACTTAGCCTCTGTTAAGCAGACAGCACATACACTTACCTGTTTACCTATCTGTTAAGCAGAAAAGACAAAACCTATATACACTCTCTAGCACCTACCTAGGATAAGGTGACCAGATTTTTTAAAGCGGGGGTTCACCCGTACATAACACTTTTTCCCCTTAGATTCCTGCTCGTTTAGTCTAGGGGAATCGGCTAGTTGTTTTAAAATATGAGCCGTACTTACCGCATCTTCTCCGCCGCTTCCGGGTATGGGCTGCGGGACTGGGCGTTCCGATTTTGATTGACAGGCTTCCGACGGTCGCATCCATCGTGTCACGATTTTCCGAAAAGAAGCCGAACGTCGGTGCGCAGGCGCAGTATAGAGCCGCACCGACGTTCGTCTTCTTTCGGCTACTCGTGACGCGATGGATGCGACCGTCGGAAGCCTCTCGGAAGACTGTCAATCAAGAAGGAACGCCCGCTCCCAAAGACCCATACCCGGAAGCGACGGAGAAGATGCATCTCGAAAACGGTAAGTACGGATCATATTTTAAAACAACTAGCCGATTCCCCTAGACAAAACGAGCATCCATCTAAGGGGAAAAATTGTTTTATGGGTGAACTCCCGCTTTAAGGGACATATTTTTTTTTTTACTAGTAATGGCGGCAATCAGCAACTCTCTGCCCATCACTGCCATCGCCCGTCCCAGGGAAGGCAAGGAGATAAAACAGGCAGGCGGCGGTCTGGGACTTGAGTCAAGGCAGAAGAACATGCGAGCGGAGCTGAATGGGCATGCACCCGAAACTAAAGAAATATTCCCTCTGCTCCGACCAGCACATGATCATCAGAAAGGGGCACAGATAATCCCCCCTCTAAGCTAGTGGGAGCAGCAGAGCATGGGGGGGTAATTCAGAATTTTATTTAAAAATTCTACACTGACTGGGCCGGATTCAGATACATTGGAGTATCTTTCGGCGGGGCGGAACGTATCTCAGATGTGGGCGTGTTTTATTTAAATTTACTGTGACCCCACCTATTTAATGTATTTTACGAACGGTGAAAAAATCCCAGTGCGCTTGCTCGAAAATTACGCCGCAAATCGTCAATGCTTTAGACGGGAACGTAACTTACGTACAGCCCTATTCGCGAACGACTTGCGCAAACCACGTTTATTTTTTTTAAAAATTTGACGCGGGAACGACGTCCATACTTAACATAGGATACCCCTCATATAGCAGGGGTAACTTTACGCCGGAAAAAGCCGAACGCAAACGACGTAAAAAAATGTGCCGGGACGTACGTTTCTGAATCGGCGTATCTACCTAATTAGCATATTCCTCGCATAAATATACGGAAGCGCCACCTAGCGGCCAGCGTAAATATGCAGCCTAAGATACAAAGGTGTAAGACACTTACGCCGGTCGGATCTTAGGGAAATCTATGCGTAACTGATTCTATGAACGATAACGTGTATGAGTGATTCTTCCTTTGTTTCTGCTGTATTATCCCTCTGCAGTGTGGACAGGGTTAAACTGCATATTCATTAATGCAGCAGCCATCTTTGAAGTGATATTAAATCCAAAACCACAAATGTAAGCTAACTGCATCTTACCAATAATCAGATGTGGTGGCTACACTTGTAGGTAGATTCAGGTACCTGGGTGTAAACTTGCGGCGGCGTAGCTTAGCCTGTTTAGGCTACGCCGCCGTAAGTTAGCTAGGCAAGTACATGATTCTCAATGTACTTGCCTGCTAATATACGGTGGCGTAGCCTAAAGCGGGCGGGCGTAAGGGTGCCGAATTCAAATATCTTGGAGGGGGGCGTGTTTGATGGTAATGAGGCTTGACCTCATTTCCTCAAAGGAAAAAAAAGCCCTGAAAAAGAAAATTAATACATCCATCACATCTAGGAATTGATAAGCTGCAATATATTAAATGTTTGTTTTTGTGTTCAATACTGCTTTAGCCACTTGCTCACTGGGCAATTAAACCCCCCTCCTGCCCAGACCAATTTTCAGCTTTCAGCGCTGTCACACTTTGAATGACAATTGCGCGGTCATACAACACTGTACCCAAATTACGTTTTTATATTTTTTTTCCCCACAAATAGAGCTTTCTTTTAGTGGTATTTGATCACCTCTTCGGTTTTATTTTTTGTTAAAAAAATTAAAAGACAGATTTAAAAAAATATATACATTTTTTATATTTTGTTATAAAATTTTGCACAGGCAATTCTTCTCCTTCATTGATGTACACTGATGAGGCTGCACTGATGGCCACTGATTGGCTGCACTGATGGGTACCGATGGGCTGCATTGATGAGCACTGATAGGCGGCACTGGTGGGCACTCATAGGCAGCACTGGTGGGCACTGAGAGGTGGCACTGATGCGTGGCACTGAAGGGCATTGATAGGTGTCACTGGTGGGCACTGAGAAGTGGCACTAATAGGTGGCATTTATAGGTGGCAATGATGGGTGGCAGTGATGGGCACTGATGGGTGACAATAATGGCCACTGATCGGCACTGGAAGGTTAGACTAATAGGAAGCCTTACTAGGTGGCACTGATTGGCACCACTGGTGGGCATTGATAGGTGGCACTTGTGGGCATTGATAGGTGGCACTTGTGGACACTGATGGGTGGCACTGTGGGCACTGGCAGGTGGCACTGGCGCAGGTGGTACTGGCAGGTGGGCACAGATGAGGCAGAATTGCCTCCTTCCTCTTCGGGGACCGATGTTCCTTGTACATAAGCTGGTGATTGGCTTTTTTTTTCTGCCCACGCTGTCAGCGTGAGGAGGAAAAAAAAAAGATTACCGATCCTTTGTTTACATCATGTGATCAGTTGTCATTAGCTGACAGCGGATCACATGGTAAGGGGCTGGGACCGGTCTTAGTGACTCGATGATCACAGCGCGTGCCCTGCAAGGGGCGCACGTTGCGAGTGTAAAGGGCAGGACGTCTATTAATGGCCTCCCGGATTTTCAGGTCCGTGTGGTGGCCGTCAGTTGGCTATAGCATGGACCTCTAGTGGTTAAAAAGACCACTTTGAAATGCTAGTCTATGCAGTGTATTCAGTAGGGGTCAGCCATCTTGGCTGGGTCTGGATCAATCCTGGAGGACTGTTACTGGCTCATGGAATCGAAAGAAAAGGAGGAATCGGGAGAGAGAGACACAATCAGGTGTCGGTGTGCATCTGGCTCCTGGAAGAAAAAAGAGGTGACAGTGACAAATCTAAACAGGGGTGTCAGAAAAGACTGGGCTGTTGCACCCTGCCATAGATGACCACCATTGGGTAATACCTCCCTGAAGCAAAGAGACTGCTCATTGCACGTAACCTTGCCTAAGAGACCGGGAACCTTCGCCCTCGGAGTGTGTGAAGTGTGGAGGGGATTCCTGGTGTGATCAGACTGTACTATAAATCATTCCGCTACTTGTAAAGAAGGAAATGAGGGACTGTCTCGGCAGGATTAAAATCACAGCAACTAAATTAGAGCGCATGTCCGGAGACCCAGAGAAGGGTGTCGTGGGTCTGGTAAGAGATTAACATTGTACAAGGCAATCTGTTGTCTGCTGGAAACTGTTGTACTTTGTTCACGGCCCCCACTATGACGGCCAACGTTTTTTTCAACTATGACCAGTGGAAAAAAACAAGGATTGTTATAGCAAGTTAGGACTGTCGTTAAATACTTTTGCTAGGTAAAAGCAGTTCAGTTATGTTAACTATTGTTAATCACAATCAGGACCAGTGCTAGACTATTGTGCACCCTAGGCAAGATCAGCTCATTTTTTTAGCCCTACACTTGACCCCCGAAAGGTTTAAAGGTTTAACCCCACCCCCTCCATGACCAGGCCATTTTTTTTGCCATACAGCATTGCGTTACTTTAACTGACAATTGCATGTCGTGCGATGCTGTACCCATATAAATGTTTTTTACTTTCTGCTATAAAACACTTCCAAAACAAAAAGTAAAAAATCGAATTTCTTCATCAATTTAGGCCAATATGTATTTGTAACGGGAGTCACTTTTGGGCACAGATTGAGCCAGAAAATAATGGACATGAAGAATATGTCTTGGACTGCAGCCCACCTGTCTGTCTGTTGGGATGTAAATGAATCCCGACTAACTTCTAAGGATCTTTCATTGTGGATTGTGCTAATTGACCCTGTATTGTGTGAAGGTCTATTGATGGTAATGTGTATTGTAAGTTAGCAGACAGCCCAAAGGTCAGGTGTATGAATCATCAGCTGTAGTTAATTAGCTCATGTAAATTATGTCAGGAGTAGGAGTCAGGATGTCTACTAAAGGATGTGTATTGGGGCTCGTTAGGAACCATTGTGTGATGTTGTGGGTGGAGTTGGGTCATTGTTTATTTGGTTACTGCAGTATTCTTTTTGTGTATATAAGAGCCTGCTTTCTCAATAAAGATGGTCTATTCCTGTTGAACCTCAAACAGAGCTGTGTGTCTCATTAATGGGGGAATTCGTATGGGTCATGTTCGCCGAACTGTGGAGTGTCGATAGCTGCCTTGTGTGCGGAAATGGAATATCCTAAACTGCTTTAAACCCTGTCCCATTTGGGGTTCCATTACAGTATTCTACTAGATATTTTTGGTAAAAAAAAAATCCCAATAAGCGTATATTGATTGGTTTGAGCAAAAGTTATAACGTCTACATACAGTATATTGGGGAATGGCACACAAGACTGCTGCTTATATAATTTACTTCTGACATCACACACAGGTCCGATCCCATCTCTTATCTCATTTTGATCATCAATCCAATATCCAATATTTGTCCATGACCATACTATAATAAATATGTACCGTATTTATTGGCGTATAACACGCACCCCAATTTTAGGAGGGAAGTTTAAGAAAAAAACATTTTAAATAAAGAAATTTTAACTTTGAAGCCCCCGAAAAAATATTCTCATATTATCCTATGCTAACTATAGGAAGGGCGAGGGCAGCAATGGATCAGATGAGTGTGCAGTGTATTTCTGTATATCAGCCTCTGCAAACACCCTGAATTGTTTCTATCTTCTACTTTCCATCCTATAACTTATGAAAGAAGTCGAGAAACTTTAAAAATCTCTTCCCTGTCTCTCTTTCACCCTATCACCAAACCCGAAAGGAGCCTGTATTGGTACAATGGGAGCAGGACAGAGAATTGAAGATTATGCTTGGATTTATAAATAGCTGGTGTCTGCTCTATCCATGGAATAGTAAAGTTATAGCAATGGTGGTCATATCTTGGAAACACTGACCTGCCATAATTGCAGCCTCGCCAGTGTCAGATTATCCCTGCTGTTTCCGAGGAAAGAGGAGGAGCGAGCGCCGCTGAATTACAGAGCCGTGATCTGTGTACCCGGCGCTCCGTCACTCACAGCCACGCCTCCTGGCCCTGCTCATATGATAGACAGAACAGTGGCCCAATGCGGAACCAGGAGGCGTGGCTGTATGTGACGGAGCGCCGGGTAAACATTAGATTGTGGCTTTTTGTAATTCAGCGGTGCTCGCTCCTCTTCCGGCAGGGATCGGCGTATAACATGCACCCATGATTTTCCCCTGATCTTGAGGGGAAAAAAGTGCGTGTTATACGCCGATAAATACGGTATATACTGTATATATGCGGTATATGCGGTATATATGTCCGCTCTGAGATTTCTGTCTGATAGTTGTACACACCATCAGACAGAAATCCGCGCGGACACGATACGCGGTGACGTGGCTGCGACGATGACGCGGCGACGTGCGCGGCCCTGGAAGGTCAATGCTTCCATGCATGCGTCGAATCACTTCGACGCATGCGAGGGCTTTAGGCCGAGCGGACATGTACGGTGAGTCTGTACAGACGGCCGAACATGTCCGACGGACAGGCTTCCAGCGGACATGTTTCTTAGCATGCTAAGAAATTTTTGTCCGCTGGAAAACGGTCGGCTGGACAAATGTCCGCTGGAAACCTGTCCGATAGGCCGTACACACGACCGAACATGTCCGCTGAAACTGGTCTGGCTCCTCCGTGTTGCACTGCAATAGAAAGGAGAGCTTGCTGTTGAAGGATCAGGCTCCACACATCACTAAAATATAACTTTTGACTAACTAACCATTTGAAGACCATTCATAGACGTATGTGTATGCAAACACTAACAATAAACTTGTTACAACCAGAGTTCTTGATCTCCACATGCCTGTAAGCATAACTGGGAGCTTACTAGATTTCACTTGGCAGTGCTAGCTTTTTTCCCTCATTACCAGGTTCGTGCTTTCAAATCTCTATTTCCGTCCAGCATGGAATGTTTGTAAACAAAGTCATGTGATGTTGGTGTAGTGCCCTGCTCCTGTTGAACAGGCGCTGCTTTAAATTTAATGAGGGTCTGAGCTGTTATTTGGCTCAGACCAGAGTGATTACGGGCAATTTAGCCTCTGTTTCAGCCATGGCTGTGCTAAGAGTATCCACCATTGCTCGCCTGGGGGTGTCATTACCACCCCAGGCCAAGGGTGGCAGCAGCAAGGTCAAGGTGTATTGAGTGTCCCTCTCGGCAGCGAATTAGTGGGAGTGGCTGCACTGCTGTGCATGCTGGAGAGGGGTACTTAAGGGCAGACACCATTGGTGCGGGGTCTGTTGTCTGTCCGCGCCTCGTGGCCCGCCTGGCCTGAGGTACGTGTGCTGAATCCTGGTTCTGGGACCACATTGGTCCGGGGCTGCGGCTTCATCTGAAGGGCCCAGTTGTCTGGCTGGGGCCTTTACTTCAAAGGTGATCCTGTGCTGTCCGTCCTGCGGGAGGAAGCCACTTGATGAAGGAAGCTAGGGGAGGACCTATCCTGGAGAGTGCCATGAAAGAGGCTGGTACCTTGGGAGAAGGCCTGGAAACTTAATCGAAGGATGTACAATACACACAGAGGCTTGACAGTGTCGCCTGTCGGATTTAAAAGTTCTAAAGAAACAAAGCTAAAGAGATCCGAGTGCTGAATCCTGTGGCAGAGGATTCCGGACCAAAGTGGGGTGCAAGCATTCGCTCCTGCCCTTAACCTGCATGGATACAGAATTGGACCTGATAGCTAGGATTGAATGGAGGTGTAGGTAATACTTTCTTTGTCACCTAGTCTGAGTAACGACTGTTGTACGCAAAAGGTAATCTCTGCCAATCATTCTCGATTAATAGGCCATCAAGCTGGTTATTTTTAGCCAATGCAACTACTTGTGTCTTTCCTGTAGTCCAAAAATGTATCTGGTGATATGATTAAAAAAAAGGCGGTTTTATAGACTGAACATTCAACAGTTGACTCCCAGCCCGTACAACCCCCATTTTGGAGTAAACTTTTCATTGCTAAAAAGTATGTAAAGTGACAAAATGAATGACATGCACCTTCACATAATTTCAATGGCTGAGGATTAAACTCTTGGGAAATAAAGGAAACATAGAAGAAAGTCCATCTCAGATGCCTAACTTAATGCAAATTACATCCTCAGCTGGTATTGGCAAATACAGTTATGGATGCCACCTCTAGCTTTCCCAGACACCATTCTCACTAGGTCTGCTAAAAATATACACCAATGGTCTTCAAGTTTTTTAGGTCAGTGGACTAAGCAGGAGAACAAGACTCCACGTTAACCTTGCCTTTGGGTCCAGAAAACAAGTCCATCTAAACACGTTTCACTCACTAAGGGCTTAATTGTAGAGGATGATGGATGATGTGGTACATCATCCTTTACGATTAAGCCCTTAGTGAGTGAAACTCTGGCGAACAGTGAGGGATTGGATGTACTGTATCTTTAGCCGTCAGGGATGTAGGTTTGCATTATACAATACCTCTCTCCAGAGCTTTTTTTCTCAGAAAATAGGTGGAGGAACTCACCCACGACCTGTTTAGATTTCACAAACAGTAGAAGGGTCTTAAAGGGGCATTAAATACCAGAATTGCATTACATAGAGAGTGCAGAGTTCAGGGGGTTACAAAGCTGTCACTTGTAACACAGAAACCAGACTTCTGTGTTTACAAGTGATTGTGGTGAGCAGGCACCAAAGGGTCTAAGCCAGAGGTGGTGGAACCGAGTTCCCCCAAGTTCCCCCTGAAAAAAAGCCCTGCCTCTCTCACTGGCAGGTTTTTTGTAACAACAGTGTGGTTTAAATTCAGCCAAATTGTGCCACATCCATGCCAAAACCAGTATATAGTTAAATGGCAGTTTTCACAAACCCCAACATTGAACTTCTTCACAAAGTGAATATCAAATACACAAAATACAGTGCTGAAAGCAAATATTAATAATTTAGTTAGGGGGACCCCCCTTAAAAAATTATTTACAGATGATACGTTGGGAACAGAGCCTGTTGCTGGGGAGAGCTTTGGATCGGTGTCTCTTGAGCAGTCCAATGCTGCTGCATTTACCCTTCACAGGAAATCTTGTTTCAATGTGACTGGTCACTTGCAGTCTATGTGAATAGTTTTTTAGTGTCCTTAATAAAATGATCCAGAAGTTATCCCACCATTGGGGGTTCTCCTGTGCTCTTTTTATGTATCCATCTAGGGAATTTATGAAGAGTGAGCAGAGGAAGTAGTGGATAACAACTATAGGCCCAGATTCACGTAGAAGTGCGGCGGCGTAACGTATTGTAGATACGTTACATCGCCGCAAGTTTTCATCGCAAGTGCCTGATTCACAAAGCACTTGCGAGAAAACTTCCGCCGGCGGCCTCCGGCGTAAGCCCGCGTAATTCAAAGGGGCGTGTGCCATTTAAATTAGGCGCGCTCCCACGCCGGACCTACTGCGCATGCTCCCTTTTGAATTTCCCGCCGTGCTTTGCGCGAAGTGACGTCATTTTTTCGAACGGCGACGTGCGTAGCGTACTTCCGTATTCCCAGACGTCTTACGCAAGAAGCAAAAATTTTCAAATTTCGACGCGGGAACGACGGCCATACTTTGTACAGCACATACGTGTGCTGTGTAAAGTTAGGGCACCAAAAACGACGACTAACTTTGCGACGGGAAACTAGACTAGCAGCGACGTATCGAACGCTAAAAGCCGTCGTGGATCGCCGTAACTACTAATTTGCATACCCGACGCTGGTTTACGACGCAAACTCCCCCCAGCGGCGGCCGCGGTATTGCATCCTAAGATCCGACAGTGTAAAACAATTACACCTGTCGGATCTAGGGGCTATTTATGCGTAACTGATTCTATGAATCAGTCGCATAGATACTCTGAGAGATACGACGGAGTATCTTGGCTGTGAATCTGGGCCATAGTACCTGACATGAACTTGGTTTGCCTAATCTGTTCCTAGATAGGCATATGGGTCTGGTAAGTACAACACTTGATTGTGGTGGAGGGAGCACTTTTTGATGTAACTTACTCAAGCACCTGGAAAGAAACACTTGGTGGAGGGAAGATTTAGGTAGCACTCCATTTGACTTTATATTGCTTTGGACATTTGTTGAATTTTTTTAATTCATTTTTTCACAGTGGACTTTTTTGTTAATTTTGATATGCACATTCATTTGAAAAGCAGATTATGCTAGCACTAATTTATTTATTAATTTGTTTTCAGCGTAGTATTTTGTGTATTAGATATACACTTCTCTTCTACTAAATAGTGAAAGTCTGTTACTAACCTCAATGGAAATATCCACTCTTTCTACAATTTAAACGCTAATGCTGTGGACACACGATCGGAAATTCCGACAAGAAAAACGTGGATTTTTTTCCGACTGAATCTTGGCTCAAACTTGTCTTGCATACACATGGTCACACCAAATTCCGACCGTCAAGAACGCGGTGATGTACGACGAGCCGAGAAAAATTAAGTTCAATGCTTCTGAGCATGCGTCAACTTGATTTGAGAAAATTTGAGAACCAGCTTTCAAGTTTTTCTTGGTGGAAATTCCGACAGAAAAATTCCGTTGGAGCCTACACACGGTCGGAATTTCCGACCAAAAGCTCACATCGGACTTTTTCTTGACGGAATTTCCAATCATGTGTACGCGGCATATGACAATCTGTCCTGGAGTTATGTTTTACAAAGTGCCTAGCCATGTTGTTTTTTTTGTTTGTTCTAATTTGGGACAAATGGTCATGGAATGATCAATGGTTGTACTGCCCACATATTGCATGTGACATGCTTAGCATAGCATGAAAAAACATGAATCACATATTTAGTATGGTGGTTAACTATTTGATTGATGTTAAAAGAATTAGTCCTGCTGAATGAAATTATTATGAGAGCATCACATGAAGAAGCACAACTCCAGCATCTGGCTGCGCTGCATTTGAAAAATCCAGTGGTATGTAACCCAGTGGCATTTTATTTTTTAATACTGAATAGGCCATGCACCAAAACAATTCAAATATCTGGTTATTTTATTTTATTATACAGTATTTTTCAACAAATGCAGTCTTGGGGCCAGATCCACATAGAATTGGATAGGCACAGCGTATCAGAGATACGCTACGCCGCCGTATCTTACCTGGCTTTAAGTCGAATCCAGGAAGATTTTGCGCCGTAAGTTACGGCGGCGTAGTGTATTTCTGGCGGCAGAATTCAAATCGCCGATTAGGGGGCGTGATTCATTTAAATGAACTGTGCTTGCTCTGTTTCGAAATTTCCCGCCGTGCTTTACGCGAAATGACGTTGCAACGACGTCATATTTTGAACTTAGACGTGACTTACGTCCATCCCTATTCACGGACGACTTACGCAAAAAAAAAATTCTAATTTCGACGCGGGAACAACGGCCATACTTTACCATGGCAAGTCTATCTATACGCCGCAAAATTGCAGCTTTAACTATACGCCTGAAAAAGCCGACTAGAGACGACGTAAGAGAATGCGATGGCCGCGCGTACGTTCGTGGATCGTCGGAAAAAGCTCATTTGCATACCCGATACGGAAAACGAAGTGAACTCCACCCAGCGGACGCCGAAGTATTGCATCTGCGATCCGAAGGCGTACGAAGCCGTACGCCTGTCGGATCGAACCCAGATGCCGTCGTATCTTGGTTTGAGGATTCAAACTAAAGATACGACAAGGGTAATTTGAAAGTACGCCGGCGTATCAGTAGATACGCCGGCGTACTCTCTCTCTGGATCTGGCCCGAAGTGTTCAAAATTGGATGCCTGTGCAATCATAGTAAATACTAATAAAACATTTTCTTAATACATTTAAACTAAAAACGGTATTGGATGATAATAGGGTAACAGTACAATATACTGTACTTTATCTCCTATAACCCCTATCACAAAACCTATTTTTATCTCCTTAGCTTCTTGTTCAAAATCTTCAATATTGGAACAGTCCTGTTGAACTCTTATGAACTGTTCCTAGGTATAACTCTTATAACTAAGATGACTACTCTTGGCATGGAGAAGAGAGTTTTTTTAGATTGTTTTCCAATAAGATAATATAGAGATCTTGTTATCTGCAAATGACCCACATAATGTGGAATACAAAAAGTTGTGGTACACTTCCTGTTCCTGAAAATTAAAACTCACATTATAATATTGAATATTCAAATATTTTATATAATTTATTGTTGAAATATTGCAATCTACTATGAAAATCAAATCATCTATATATCTGGAATAAACTTTATATTGGATCTAAAGGAGTTACTATCTCTGAAGATGTGGCACTCCTTCCACCAACCCATATAATCCATGATTGGGAACAAATGTGGCTCCCATAGAAGTGCCATCCCTGCAGATAGCAAACCCCATCAAAAAAGAAAATATTGTGTGCCAACTGAAAAAGCACACCTTCTAGGATGAAAGGAAACCAGGGAACTAATTACTTAGATAACAGTAGCCAAATTTTCCAATTAAATATATGAATTTAACATAAAAGAATGGTCTATAAACTCATAATATTATATTATATTTAGGTCTATGTATATGTACACCCTTTCATATTTTTGGACATCTCAAGTTAAAGATTTTGTCAGAATATTGGTCCCGATTGATTTATTGGAAACTAGGCCCTTTGTAAGTAAAGGCATTTATCTAATTTTTTGATTTTTACTAGAGGGATGTTGATAAATATGGTCGTGCAATATATCCAAATTTCCAAATATATATTTGGTTATATTCAAATGTATCTAAAGCTATATTTTCAAATTTGTAATACAATTATGATTTTTCATATCAGCCTGTGCCATTTTCCTCCCTATGGCCGTCTACCCAGCTGCCTAGGCCGTCGCTCTATGTGCTCCCTTTACCATTGCAAGTGTGTATAGATTTTATGTGAGATTTAACAGGTATGCAATTTAAACACAATAACCATAAAGCAGCCAATACTGTATCGATAATGTAACATAAATAAATATACCAAAAGAATATATGATCCTAAAATGTTTATAGTGATTATAGTGAGATATATATATATATATATATATATATATATATATATATATATATATATATATATATTTGTTAAAATAAAAGAAATAATCTTTTGGACAACTTTACACATATTTACTTATTTTTCTCTTTGTAGATAATATAAACTCCTGAAGAAGCCGAAAAATTGTTTGGCGAAACGTGTCAAGATTGATGCATCCACTGTAACATGAAACTTTTGAACTATTTCTGTTGAACAAACAAGTCAATTTATGACTTTGTGTTTTTACAAAAGATGATTTTAATTTCTGTGAAATAAACAATAATTAAATTCTATGAATATTGTATTAATTAGCGGCTTTAAAGTGCTTAAAACTGTTTTTAATTGTGTATAAAAAAAATTGGGAAGTCATTTAATCTTAGACTAAAGATTGGTATGATCTAAACCTACAAAATAATCAGTATGATGTTTCAGATGATAATTTAAAGCTCTGAGACCTATTCCATGGGGAATACATGACTATAGGCCACCACAGGACAACCATGCGTTATTCCCTTCCCATTATTAACCTTCAAGTTTCTGAATAATATGTTTGGTATCTTACAGCTAAGAAGGTTATCTCCACTATCATTTAAATCTCCCCAAGGTTCACAAAGAGAAAAATTACTAGCCACTATAGATCTACCAAATTAAGGGGAGGTCCTCTTATGAACTTTTGGGAAGTGATGATCAGAAATATAGAAATTCAGACACCAGTTTCTCAGCAAGATCATTATCTTTGACTCCTACTGAAGTAGCAAAATTAATGATGGCTTCTAATTCTTTATTAAATCCCTCAGTAGGTTCTCCATTCAGATGGCTATAAGGGAGAATTCTAAATAGCCCACCTGACAGATTTATGGAGGTAGTTCCCTTAAAAACGACCTGTGGAAAATTCAGGCAAGCATTTTTGCCAGTATTGGTAATATTCAGGTAGTTTTTCTCAACACTTATGGCAACAACAAATTCCCGAAGAATTACTACCAGTTCTTGGATTGGGAACCTAACAGTAATTAAGATCGACTCCGAGCAGACAGATGTACGCCATACTTAAAGTGGGCTGTGCCTGTGCTGGGAAGATTTCCTGAATGCAACAGCTTTCCCTACTGAGCTGTAGTCCTGGCTCCATTTAGCATTTAGCCAGGAGATTCCTAAGCCAAAAGCTAAATGTATATGGGGCTACAGGTGATGCCATTACTCAAATAGGTCATTTTCCAAAAATGGTCATTGATATGTCACTAGGTGGGTGGAGCCTGAGGTTAATTGAGAGCTTAGTTCCCCATCAGGTCCCCTTTACTTTTGACTGACAGCAGTGGGCAGAATAAAAAATTGCTATAAACTGAATAGAGGCTATAGATCTATCCACTGCCATGTGCTGTCAATCAAAAGAAAAGTGGACCTGATGAGGAATGAGTTTCTTAGTTCCCATAGCAGCCACCTTGATGGTAATATTATAGTTCTCTTTGGTCGTGATGCTCATTTTGTTCTTCCTGCCTTTAAAATATGATTTTACTGTCTCTGCTAATGAAACTAGCTATATGTGAAGGGGCGAAGGTGCTGTGAGCTTTAGTCGCTCTTTTTCTCCGACACCAAATTTACAGGAGAGACTGCAGCGTCACTCCTTTCAGAAGGAGCATGAACCTTGATAGCTGCTGGAGGGAGGATTCTGCTCTCTCCTCCTTCTAACAGCAACTTTCTGCTAAGAATACACCTTCTTGGTGGAGCACCACTGGGGAGCGAGGGCAGACTGCCCTTCTTTTTGTCTCACCTAATCATGTGACATATTACATGACTTGAGACAAGAAAGAGAATCTGCCTTCATTCTTAGCAAGTTTTGTACTGAGAAGGAGTTCTGAACTGGGTGAGTACACAGAGGGTGGTAGAACAACTCAGCCCTAGACCTCGGTTGGAGGAAAACCACCTGACTTTCAGAAGACAGATTAAAACTCTGCTCTTTTGATGTCATGAGACACGAAACATCAAGCGCCCAGAGGCGATTCAGTTCGCATGTGCCGCGCTATATAAGTTTTTCATTCATTCATTCATTCTAGACCCCCCCTCTCCTCTTTAAAACTCAACTAGAGCACCTTAGCCTCCTCCCTCCCTTAGAGCCCATCAACTACCCTTCCTCCCTCAGAGCCCACCTAGATCCCATTGTAGCGCTCACCCCCGAAGGATCCGCAGATTGTTTTGGGATCGGCAAATTATGTTACCCTGACATGGCTCCAGGGGTGCAGTGGTAGGACAAATAGTGAGCGAAGGTCCAGACAGTAATTGAAGGGTTTTCAATGCTTTATTCCAGGCCAACATGGCCAACATCAACATCAGTTTGGAAGGACAAGGTTGATGAAAGGATAGGAGGAGAAAACCTTGTGGTATTAGGCCTGTATAACAATGGAGCAGTCAGTACTGCTCTGTATAGTACCAAATTCTGTAACTCGGGTTGCTCGAGAAAGTTTGAGCAAGTGTGGGCCCCATGGTTAGATTCCCCTGGCTTGTCCCCGGTAGATCTGGTCATGGATAGGTTGCTTAGGTAGATGAGGGGGGTAATCAGCCATGGGGGGCAGTCAGAGGGTGGGGAGTTGGATCCAATGGATTTACTGTTTGTATGTGAGCTGGGGGATGTAGGTGCTCCGGTGGGGCTAGTGCCTTTTGAATAGTGACCTCGGACTGAGGTTTTATGCCATATGGGAGTCTGCGGTGCTTTATGGGTAAACTGTCATTCGCACTGGTGGAATGTTTCGGTGATGTATTTATGTGCTGTGTATTGGCTGTGATTTTCTTTTATGTTTAAAATTTTTTATTTTTTTGTTTTTCTCAATAAACATTTCTGATTTAAAAAAAAAACTTCTGTAACTCGTCGCCACTCTACTCAGAGTGGGTAAAGTGCCCATAGACAGACCCCTATGATAGGCCTGGCAGCCGAAGTGTCACTCTGAACTGTCTGGGAGGAACGGGTCTGTCTCACAGACCCGGCTCTAGGGCCTTGGTCACAGGCCAATTTTGATAAAGAACTTAGGTGAATAAAGAGCAACTCCTCCCAGTAGACTTTTTTCTAAACAGGCCCCCGGATGACAGCAAGCATACCTGTCAGTGGTCTGAACACCCGATCCCAGACTGGGATTCTTTCAATAGGTCCTGGAATCCAGCGAAACACTGAAGTCCACCTTTTCCTCCGGATGAGGTTTAAGGCAGTATTGAGCCTTGGCCAGGTGGGCCGCGCTGGCGGGGTCCATGGATGCGCGTACCCTGAAGGTGGGTACCGCACCTGGAATGGGGACCCCGCGAAGGTTTTAGAACACATGACCCCTGTCACAGATATACTCTCCCCCAGCATGCCTTGCAAGGAAAAACTCCTCTAATTGGCTGCTGGGAAAGCTTGCTCTGCCAGAACCCCTCTAGCGCCAACTGCTGGCCAGGGATGGCACTGCATCCCTGGACCACAGACTGACCCAGTGGACAATTCTGGAATGACAGAAGTCCAGAATTTGAACAAATCTTGAATGGGAGCAAAGTAACTCTCCCATTCCCCATTGCGTAGTGCCCATGCTGAAAGCAAAGGGGGCGCTACACCATTACTACCATGCACCCCATAGAACCCACCTCCCTGCTCTCCTCTACTCCCTCCTTTATTCCAGTTACATAGATGCCACTCATGCAGGGGCAGTTTTTTATGTCTTAACACCACCACTGACTCAGTGATACCACAAACACAAATAAATGTATTCTTTCCAGTGACACCACTGACACAGGGATATTTTTTCTTGCCATTGCTAGTGGCACCACAGACACATTTTATTATTTTCAGCGACGCCACAGACACAGGGATATTTTTTCTTTACACTGACACCACAGAGGCAGAGAATTTTTTTTCATTTTTCAGTATGTGCCACAAACGTTACATACATTTTATCATGGCACACTTCAGAAGCTGCTTTAAGCATCCTGGGATGGGGGGTTGTGGGGGTTGCCAGCTTTGTCCTGGGCACTAAACTGATATTTCATAACAGCCTGGTTCCCAAGGCCTTGATCCTAAATCAATATCGAGTTCTAAAAAAACATGCATTGAATAATTATCAGAAACATAGTTGGTAGGGGTGAACAAAGACAGTCTACCTGGTTCAACCTGCTCATGTCAAAAATCATATCCCTGTATAATGTGCTCGCTAAGATACTCATCCAGGAGTTTTTTGAAACTATCAATACTTCCTGCTGACACCACCGATTGTGGAAGTGAGTTCCACATCCTTACTTCCCTGATAGTGGAAAAAAAAACCTACGCAGTTTAAGGTTAAACCGTTTCTCCTTCAATTTAATTGAGTGACCATGTGTCTTCTTACACTTCCTGAGACTGAATAGTTTCCTCCCTATGCTGGAAGCACCATTGAGGTATTTGTATATCACTACCATAGCTCCTCAACCGTCTATTCTCCAGGGATAATACGTTTAATGTTTGTAGTTTTTCCTCATAACTGAGGTCCTCCTTTCCCCTTATGGAAAAAATTCAAATCATCCCAATTCGATTTTTGGTGCAATCTGAAAAGTCATTAGTGGAGAAAACAAAATTACCAATATTATAATGCTCCCTCAGTGTATTTTTGCATGTAAAATTATTATCGTCTATCAAAGGGATGAATAAATCAAAATAATAAGAAGATGCCAAGTTTAGTCCAAGAGATAAAACATCAATCTATGGTTGTGTCAAATCATAACTTTAGCAATTCTAAAAATATATAGTCAGCAAACCATTGTCAGAATGTCTGGTTTCCATTCCTTCTCCATCCAATCCATCTCAATTTTTCCATTTTCTTTTTTTTCTTTTTTTTGAGTGTATTTATTTTACTTTGTTTGGTATCATCAGAAAATGTATCCATAAGTTTCCTTCTTCCTATTAACTGATCCTGGGTGAGAACTTGATCAAGAGCTTGACATTATTGAAAACAGTGGCCCAGATTCAGGTACATTTGCGCTTTATTTGCGTAGGCACAGGTCAACGATTTTGCCCTGCGCCCCCGCAAATATTTTGCACTGCCCTCGATTCACGGAGCAGTAGCTCCGTAAATTGCGAGGGCGCGCCGGCAAAATTGCCCGGCGTAAGCGCGCGCAATGTAAATGATCCCGCCGGGGGCGGGAATCATTTAAATTAGGCGCGCTCTCGCACCGAGCGTAGAGCGCATGCTCCGTCGGGAAACTTTCCCGACGTGCATTGCGGCAAATGACGTCGCAAGGACGTCATTTGCTTCAAAGTGAACGTGAATGGCGTCCAGCGCCATTCACGATTCACTTACGCAAACGACGTATATTTTAAATATCGCGACGCGGGAACGTGGGTATCCTATAGCATTGGCTGCGCCTGCTATTAGGATGTGTAATCTTACGCGAAACGCGACGACGTATGCAAACTACGTAATTTGCGTACGCAGGGCTCGCGCAACGTTGTGAATCGGTGTTAGTATGCAATTTGCATACTATACACAGATCACAATGGGAGCGCCCCCTAGCGGCCAACGCAAGAATGCAGCCTAAAATCTGCGTGACATAAGAGCCTTATGCCATGCAGATTTTAGGCTGCAGTCGGCGTAGCGATGTTCCTGAATCAGGAGCATTCGCTACGCCGGAGCAAGTAAGCAATTGCGCTGTGTAACCATGGTTACACAGGCGCAATTGCTTCTTGAATCTGGCCCAGTGACATTTTATGGGATGGTTTTGTTTAATTCAGTCCTATAATTTTTGGTAGTTTGCATGACTTTCAGTGTTTTTCATTTATTAATTCATATATTTATAAAATTCTCTCCTTCTTGTCCCTCCTCATCTCTATGTTTAAGCCCATTTGTGGGTAAAGACCTCCCCTGATGAGGATTTCTGGTGTATTGTGCCAAGTTCAATGAATTTCTTCACTTTCTTTAGAATAGTCTGGTGTGTAGCCAGTCTCTCTCTGTTGTGTGGTGGATCTTCAGAGGTGGGACAAGCAAGCTCCTTTCAGTGTCGGCACCCATCAGTCCAATGAGTAAATCCATTTTAGAGCTTGTGAGCAGCACTTTTCTAGCACAACCAAGATGGTGGCCTGAGTTTTCTATACTGAATTCAAAGCCAACGTTTGGCTAAAAAAATCTTTTTTTCACTACAGCTTTATTTACATTACTATTATTACTCCACAATGTGCATGCCAAAGGATTCTGTAGACATTTTACTGACATTTTACTGCCCTGTCCTCTTCCTGCTTCTGAACTTCAGGTGCTGTGGAGGTTAATAGCTTCAGGTCTTCGCAGACAACCTTCCCCAATACTGAACCTCCAATATCATGTGTCATCATTACACCTCCATGAAGGTTAACAAGAACCCAGTGCCACCAAGAAGATTTTGAAGCCTCAAGAGAAGCAGTCAAATTTGTGCAAAGACGTTAAAGTAAATCTAAACCTAAAAGAACATCTTGTGGACAGCCTTCCCAGAAGAGTTGAAGCTGTTATAGCTGCAAAGCAGTGGTGGCTGGTGTTTTTTTTTTTGGGGGGGAGCAAACAACCCATCCCCTGGGTTTCATACCCGATTCCCGTCTAGCCAGGAGGAGGATCAGTTTTGCAACAGCAAATATTAATTTTCTGTTGCAGCACACCTGGGTGGACTCCGGACACAGTGCTCTGAGCCCTGAGCCCTGCCTATTTTGATGCCTATTAGAGCCTCCAGGCCATTTCATGTAGCCCTTGCACCGCTTCAGCCCTCCTCTGGTCCTTCTCCAGACCCTTACTTTCTGCTTTCAAGCAATGCATCCAGCTTCTTTCCAGCAGCAGCATAAGGAAAGGGTGGTGCACTGTGATGTAAGGGAGAGTGGGGGACTCAACTTCTGATGTTGGGGTGGGTCTTGACATCTAATGTAAGGGGAGGAGATGTGCTGGACATCTAATCTTAAAGATACAACCGGCCCTTTTGAGGGCAATCATAATGCTGATGCGGCCCACAATGAAATTGAGTTTGACACCCCTGCTTTAAACCAAACCTGTCATTAGAAAAATGTATAACACATTAACAATGTTCCTAACAAGCTCTACTTAGACAAGCTTAGTGCACATTTACCCACCATTTTCATACTTTGCCATTCAATGCTCTATACTAGGAGTCCCTAATATCCCAACACTACCTGCAGCAATAGGGCAAATAAAGGACTAACAACAAGCACAGTTACTAACCGTCAGTGAAGGTCTGCCCTTCCTATGATGACAAATTCTAGCCCTGGTCAGTTTCCCTTAATACGAGCGAGCAAAGAACAAATGATGCTTTGCAGTAAGTGATGCATTATAGGATCCAATCAGCTACTAGATTTCACCTATCAGGACAATGAAATATAAATTCTGATTGGTTGCTGGACAGTGTGAAAAAAAAAGGCAAAATTAGAAGGGCTTGATTGATTTATTGTCAACTGGGAAGATGACAAAATGCAAACATTTCCAAGTAATCTGCCTTTTTTGCCCAGCACTGGAAATCTAAATAAAACTTTTTTTTATATTATTTCAACAAAATTAAAAGTCTAAATTTGTATATATTTGAAAATACATGAAAAATATAAACTAGAATCATGGTGTCGATGTACAGCGTGCTTTCTGCTCTAATCTCTAGGAACCCACCGGGACATCAAAATCAATGAATACATTAGGATCAAGCTGACCTTCTTAAAGGCACACCAACATATACTCAATATAACAAAAAAGACAAATAGTAAGTGTTTCATGTGTTTAATGTGACTAGAAAGGCGTGCAATGTGGAGTGGGGAAATAATTAATTACAAAAAAAAAGTTAAGACCAACAAGATTCTGTATTTGCCTTCATGCCTCCAAATTACTCATATGAGATTTTAGTACAAAATAGCAAAATCAAGACAATCACATAAATAAAAATACCAATATAAATAAATAGGTAAAAATAGGTATAAGGATAAAATTAAAAATAATAATAATAATATTAGCAGTAGTAATTTTAATAACATTAAATTAACTCCAATGGCCCGGGTTCAGAAACGAGAGACGACGGCGTATCTCCGGATACGCCGTCGTATCTCCGAATACGCCGTCGTATCTCTGAGTGCGGGCCGTCGTATCTATGCGCCTGATTCAGAGAATCAGTTACACATAGATTTCCATAAGATCCGACCGGCGTAAGTGTCTTACACTGTCGTATCTTAGGCTGCATATTTACGATGGCCGCTAGGTGGCGCTTCCGTATAGTTACGCAAGGAATATGCTAATTAGGTATTTACGCCGATTCAGAAACGTACGTCCGGCCGGCGCATTTGTTTTACGTTGTTTACGTTAGGCTTTTTTTGGCGTATAGTTACCCCTGCTATATGAGGCGTAGCTAATGTTAAGTATGGACGTCGTTCCCGCACCGAGTTTTGAAAATTTTACGTCGTTTGCGTAAGTCGTTCGTGAATAGGGCTTTGCGTAAGTTACGTTCACGTCGAAACCAATGAGGCTTTGCGGCGTAATTTCGAGCATGCGCACTGGGATTTTTTCACGAACGGCGCATGCGCCGTTCACAAAAAACGTAGGGGGTCATGTGAAATTTAAATAAAACACGCCCACAATATCCCCATTTGAATTAGGCGGGCTTACGCCGCCACACATACGTTACACCGCCGTAACTAAGGGCGCAAGTTCTTTCTGCATACGGAACTTGCGCCCAAATTTACGGCGACGTAACGTATCGGATATACGTTACGCCCGCAGAAAGATGCGCTCATCTTTCTGAATCCGGGCCAATGTGTTCAGTATGAGCAACAATACTAGAATAAACTAGAATCATGGTGTCGATGTACAGCGTGCTTTCTGCTCTAATCTCTAGGATCACCCTCACCCACCGGGACATCAAAATCAATGAATACATTAGGATCAAGCTCACCTTCTTAAAGGCACACCAACATGTAAGGACCATCTTAAGGCAGCTGCATATCTTACATGTGTATATACTCAATATAACAAAAAAGACAAATAGTAAGTGTTTCATGTGTTTATTGCTGACTAGAAAGGCGTGCAATGTGAAGTGGGGAAATAATTAATTACAAAAAAAAAGTTAAGACCAACAAGATTCTGTATTTGCCGTCATGCCTCCAAATTACTCCTATGAGATTTTAGTACAAAATAGCAAAATCAAGACAATCACATAAATAAAAATACCAATATAAATAAATAGGTAAAAATAGGTATAAGGATAAAATTAAAAATAATAATAATAATATTAGCAGTAGTAGTATTAGTAGTAGTAGTAATTTTAATCACATTAAATTAACTCCAATGTGTTGAGTATGAGCAACAATACTAGAATAAACTAGAATCATGGTGTCGATATACAGCGTGCTTTTTGCTCTAATCTCTAGGATCACCCTCACCCACCGGGACATCAAAATCAATGAATACATTAGGATCAAGCTCACCTTCTTAAAGGCACACCAACATGTAAGGACCCTCTTAAGGCAGCTGCATATCTTACATGTGTATATACTCAATACAAAAAAGACAAATAGTAAGTGTTCAATTCGTATATTGCTGACTAGAAAGGTGTGTAATGTGGAGTGGGGAAATAATAAATTACAAAAAAAAAAGTCATCAAGTTAAGACCAACAAGATTCTGTACTTGACTTCATGCCTCCAAATTACTCCTATGAGATTTTAGTACAAAATAGCAAAATCAAGACAACCACATGAATAAAAATACCAATATAAAAATATAAATAAGTAGGTAAAAATAAGTATAAGACATCAAAATCAATGAATACATTAAGATCAAGCTCACCTTCTTAAAGGCACACAAGCAGGTTGCTCAATAAAACTGCAATATTATTAGTGTAGTGTTATTAATCTCAAATTGCAGAGATGTCCAGAAATAATAATAATAACAATAATAATTTGTGCGACATTGGCAATTATCTTTGCTCTTTAAAGCCCCAGCCTTAAATCCACTAGTTCTGAATACTTTTATTTTTAGCATATAAAATCATGAATGCTTGATAAAAATGTTGGTGCAATATAAAAATGTTATGCAGCTAATTAGTATTCTTTTATTAATTAATATTTATTTATATAGGTCTATATTTCAAATCTAAAAAAAAGGATGGTTGAGCCAGAAGGCTTTTGGTTTAAAATAGAGGACAGTTACGATGACTTTGTCAGGGGGACATCAATAAAAGATGATACTGAATAAATCCCGCTAAACACAACTCCAACTTCCATTACACTGCAACTTTCTATCTATGCAATGGGGGAGATTTACTAAAACTGGTGCACAGATCATCTGGTGCAGCTGTGCACAGTAACCAATCAGCTTCAGGCGTTAGCTTGTTCAATTAAGCTTGGATAAAACTTTAGGCTACCTGTTCATGGGCAACAAGTATTTACAGGGGACTTATCCAATAAAGTTACAGTATATCCAGTAATAGTGGATTTAAAGGGGTTGTAAAGCTTCGTGTTTTTTCACCTTAATGCATCCTAAAGGGTCCGGAACTTGTTTGAGCTTCAGGCGTTCGGCTTCTGGCATTTTGGAGTGGAGATGTGAACCATAGACAGTAATGTATTTTTTCCCCTCTAGCGTTTTTGAGCGTCGCGCTTCAGGCGACAAAATGCTCAGGTGTGAATGCAGCCTTAGGGTTAGGATCTGGGTGCCCCCCCATCCCTGCAATAAACCATTGCGCCAGGGGCAACCCACCCTCCTGCCCACCCCTTGTCCCAGCCCTGCCATGTAGTGAAATTAAAACGCCTAAGTTTTGACCTCCTATTATATGGTTTTGGTAAATCCGAAGGGAAAAATCTACAGAAATATCCAGCTTTATACAGAAGGTGTGATACTGGTCGCATCACCAGGGGAAAACAGAGAGGAAAAATGGCTAAAAAAGAAAACGAATGCAAGCACCACATCAAATACAGTAAAACCTTGCTTTGCGAGCATAATTCGTTCCAGAAACATGCTTGTAATCCAAAGCACTTGTATATAAAAGCATTTTTTTTACAGGGTATAAAAGAGAAGAGAGTCGCCTCTAAGTGTAGCAATAAGTTGCTAAATGTTGTGCCTTCATTTAATGTAACCATATTGCTACACTTAGAGGCTCCTCTCTTCTTTTTTATACTCAGTTGTGACATGACGCTACTCTTATATCAAGACATCGCTTGTATATCAAGGCAAAATGTATTAAAACATTGCAAAACGCTCTCAAACCAAGTTTTTACTGTAATTGGTTAGCTGCAGTATATTCCATTTTTGGTTTTGGGCTTAATGTCAAAAGGCTATAGACACCTATGAAAAAACAAATCAATATTTTCTACTATATACAAATATATTAAAACTTTAAAAATCTCATAAAAGAAATGACTTCTTCTTGCTTCTACATAAACATAGACAGATGTCAGCCCGTCCTAATAAATGAAAAACTCTTCAATAAAGAATGCCCACATAAAAACCAGATGGTCAATAAATACACATAAAGTTCTGAGAAAATCCAAGTAATCACGACAGACACATTGTGCAATCTGATTAGATCTCAAGAAAAGAAAATTCTTTGTCTAACCCAACTTCCATTTTCGGACAAGCGGATGGCAGGTTTACCGTTGGACGTGACGCCAAACTTTGTACTATGTTAGGTAGATTGTACAATGTGATGTTGTAAGGTGTGTGGTTCCTTTGGTGTCCCCAGTCCACTTACCTATAATGACCAAGAATAGTCCAGCTGCATAGTCCACCAGTGGATGTAGAGTAGACACATATTTGTCCTCCATGGTCCACGCTGTGGGGATGGAATTGGAAGCCCTGTGCTATGGATCTGCATTCATGATCCTGTCTGTAATCATAAGGACTTGGCTGGAGAGCAGGCGGAGGGGGGGAATCTACACGGAGAGGAACATTACTGAAACACGCTGCTGTCAGGAGGAATAGCGGAATCCTTCAGACTGCTGGAAACAAGTGATTATAAGAGAAGGATGTGTGCTGTGTCGGAGAGGAGGGGGCTGCCATACAATTGTGTGTGTGACATATATGTAGATGAGGCATGAGTGATCAAAGGGGCAGAACATCTTACAACTCATACTGTTATACAAAAAGAGACGTATGAACCTTACCCAAAGCCCATGGGGAGTTCTCTGTACAAGTGTATGAGAACAAAATATAATACATGGGAGCTCACCAGTCCTTACATGTAAACTTATGTTTTATTTTTTTAGGCTTTTTTGTCCTTTTTTTTACCTGGTGATCCTGCCTAGGGTGACAATGCTTACTTGTAAACCCTTATAAAGGTAGCGCCACCCCCCCCCCCCCCCCCCACACACACACACAGACGCTGGATTTTGGATCCCCCTATTCCTGCACAGCCAGGCAACACACATTTTCAACTCTCTTTCAGACACAAGGGGCCAGATCCACGTAGCGGATCGTAATTTTATTCCGGCGTATCGTAGTAACGCTACGCCGCCGCAACTTTGAGAGGCAAGTGCTGTATTCACAAAGCACTTGCCTCTAAAGTAACGGTGGCGTAGCGTAAATCTGCCGGCGTAAGGGCGCGGAATTCAAATGTTAAAGATGTGGGCGTGTTTTATGTTAATTTTACTTGACCCGACGTAAATGACGTTTTTTCTGAACGGCGCATGCGCCGTCCGTGGGGGTATCCCAGTGCGCATGCTCGAAATTAACCCGCAACAAGCCAATGCTTACGACGTGAACGTCATTCTACGCAAAGCCCTATTCGCGAACGACTTACGCAAACAACGTAAAATTTTCAAAATTCGACGCGGGAACGACATCCATACTTGGCATAGGATACGCCTCATATAGCAGGGGTAACTATACGCCGAAAAAAGCCTTACGGAAACGACGTAAAAAAATGCGCCGGCCGGACGTAAGTTCGTGGATCGCCGTATCTAGCTAATTTGCATACTCAACGTGGAAATCGACGGAAACGCCACCTAGCGGCCAGCGTAAATATGCACCTTAGATTCGACGGCGTACTTAGACGTACGCCAGTCGGATCTAGCCCAGCTTCAGGCGTATCTTGTTTTGTGGATACAAAACAAAGATACGCCGGAGCAAACTAGAAGTTACGCGGCGTATCAATAGATACGCCAGCGTAACTCCTTTGTGGATCTGGCCCAAGGAATCAGTCTATGGGCTTGTTTTTGTTTTTTTTTATTCGGGAAATAACTTGGATAGGGTATCAGGATTATGAGATGCCCAACTTGACTAAACCACTTTAAAACCAGGCACTTTCGCCCCTTCCTGCCCAGGACAAATTTCAGCGCTGTCGCACTTCAAATGAAAATTGCGCGGTCATACAGCACTGTATCCAAACAAATTTTTTATCATTTTCTTCCCACAAATAGAGCTTTCTTTTGGTGGTATTTGATCACCTCTGGGGTTTTTTATTTTTTGCTAAACAAACTAAAAAGACCGGAATTTTTGAAAAAAATATGTTTCTTTGTTTCTGTTATAAAATTGTGTTTTATCCTTCACTGATGGGCACTGATGAGGTGGCACTGATAAGGAGGCACTTATATGTAGAATTGCTGGGCACAGATAGATGGCACTGATATGCAGCACTGATGGGCACCGATAGGCTACACTGATATAAAGCACTGATGGGCACTGATGGGCATTAATAGTTGGCAGTGATAGGCGGAACTGATGGGCACTGATAGGTGGCACTGTATAGGCAGCACTAAAGAGGAGCTACTGACAGGCATTACTGAGCGGCATCTAAAGGCCACTGACAGGCATTACTAATGGGGCATCGATTGGCACGGTAATGGGCACTGATTGGCACTGTTATGGGCACTGACTGGCATTATTGATGGGGCACAGACTGGCAGCTGATGGGCACTGATTGGCAGCTGATAGGCACATCTGATGGGGGGGGGGGGTGTGCTGATAATCAATGTGCTGATTATAAGCGCAGACCCCTCCCCCCTCTGACAGGGAAAGCCGCTGATTGCTCTCCCCGTCAGCGCGAACCTGGATTCCCTTGACTGGATTTCCTCCAGACACGCAACAGTCTCTATGAACTTGGCAAATAAATCGCCCTTTACAGGTGCTCTGTTTCCCAGAGTAGAATTGTAGCAGAATCTTACGTGCAGGAGCCCTATGTCCCCCATTTTGAAAATACCAGCCCACCTGGCTGCTTAGCGAAATGTCCCAGGATTGGGTCACAGCTTGCTAGCACAGTCCCAGAAAAGCTGAACCTTTTCTGCTCTGGGGAATGTAGAAGTACTCACACTGTCCCCAGAAATCCTGCTGCCCTAGAAGAGATGACAGGCCACCTACTTACTGTACAGGTCCTTCTTCGCAAGCCAGGGAGTCTCCCAACCGAGAGCAAGGGATAGTGGAGATCTCTCAGTACTTCTTCCTTACTCAGTTCCCAGCCTGTAAGCAGAGTTTGCCGCAGCCTGGGGTCCCCTCCCAGGCTACACAACACAACTTCCTTACTCCATCTTCCACATAACTCCCCTGCTGGCCAGGCTCCACAATATTTAAAGAGATTATAAAGTCTTGTTGTTTTTCTATTAAAATAACAAACATGTCATACTTACCTGCCCTGTTGCAGTGGTTTTGCACAGAGCAGCACAGATCCTCCTCTTCTCGGGTCCCTGGCTGGAACTCCTGGTCCCTACCTCCTGTTGAGTGCCCCCACAGTAGGCAGTTTTCCATTGGGGCACTCAAGCCAAGCTGCAGCAATGTGTATCCATTTAGACATGGAGCTGCAATTTGGCACCTCCTCCTCTCCCTCCTGATTGGCTAACTGTGTTTGATTGACAGCAGCAGGAGCCAATGGCACCACTGCTGTGTCTCAGCCGATCAGGAGGGAGAGTCAAGGATGGACATCGTGGACATCGCTGGATAAAGATGGGGCTTAGGTAAGTATAAGGAGGGGGGGTGAGGGTGAGGGGGGCTGCTACACATAGAAGGCGTTTTATCTTAAAGTGATTGTAAAGTCCTGTTTTTTTTCTATAAAAATAACAAACATGTTATACTTACCTGTCCTGTTGCAGTGGATTTGCACAGAGAAGCCCAGATTCTCCTCTTCTCGGTTCCCTCCTCTGTGCTCCTGGACCCTCCCTCCTGTTGAGTTCCCCCACAGCAAGCAGTTTGCTATGGGGGCATCCGAACCGAGTCACAGCTCCATGTGTCCATTCCGACACGGAGCTGTGGCCCGGCCCCACCTCTCTCTCTCCTGATTGGCTGGCCAACTTTGATTGACAGCAGCAGGCACCAATGGCGCCGCTGCTGTGTCTCAGCCAATCAGGAGGGAGAGTCTCAGGTGGCTGAGACACTTGTGGACAAACCCTGGACAGAGATGGGGTTCAAAGAGATGGGAGAGAGATAGAACAGTTCAGTGCTATTCGTTAGTTAGTGTGCTATACTGTGCTATTGTGCTTCAATTGTCAGTGTAGAATATTAGTTTAGTGTCAGTCTAGGGATAGTGCGAGTGTAGTGAGACTGTGTCATTCCTACATACATTAGTGTAGAGTAGGGACAGCTCAGATAGTTTCAGTGTAGTGTAGTAAAACCGTCAGTAATCTTGACATTAGTCTATAGCTAGAGTGGAAACAGTTGAGATAGCGTCAGTGTAGTGACGGTTGAACACTGTCTATTTGATTGCGTTACTGCCAGCTTAACGCCATTTACTTCTGTGTGCATTACTGCCCGTTTAACGCCATATAATTTTGCGTGCGTTACTGCCAGTTTCACGCCAAATAGTTTTGCGTCCGTTACTGCCAGTTTAACGCCATCTCGTTTCGCATGCGTTACTGCCAGTTTAACGCCATATAGTTCTGTGTGCGTTACTGCCAGTTTAACACCATATTGTTTTGCGTGCGTTACTGCCAGTTTAACGCCATATTGTTCTGTGTGCGTTACTGCCAGTTTAATGCCATTTACTTCTGTGTGCGTTACTGCCAGTTTAACGCCATATCGTTTTGCGTGTGTTACTGCCAGTTTAACGCCATATAGTTCTATGTGTCCCTGTACGTTTGGCGCAATTATATTGCAGTATATTATAGTGTATCTGTGGAGTGTGTCTGTGTAGTGTGAGTTTTCAAATTAAAGGGCACCAAACCTCTTTACATTGATTAAAGTGCATCTACGTACAGATTTCAACTTCTTCTTTACATTTGCTTATAAGCACCTCCCTCCCAATAATGTCTGGGAGGACAACAAGGAGAGGCAGACATTTCCATTGGCACACCCCGTTTGACAGGTGCATATCATTGCAATTTCTTACAGCAAGGCTAATTCTTGCTTTCATCAAAATTATCTCTATAAGATTACGGAGGGAAGGCGCCACCAACACCCAAAGACCAGTTTCTCAGCACCCGTTTGACAGGTGCATATCATTGCAATTTTAACAGCAAGGCAAATTCTTGCTTTCATCAAGATTAACTGTATAGCCTAGGGTTACGGAGGGAAGGCACCATGACACCCAAAGACCAATTTTAACGCACCCGTTACTTCTATCCAAAGTCAAAGTGACACCAGAATGTATCCAAATAATCTTGAATCTTGTTTCCAGTGCACTACATTGTGGCCTCATCATACTCACTGGCTCCCCAGCTGTTGCTGAGCAAAATAAAGGCAGCTTGCAGGAAAATCTCATTGTGGGCTTTATAAATGCAATTATTGCTGCAGCAGATTCTAGACACGGTACAGATCTGGCACCTTACATTTAGACCAAGGGGACCCCCCAGGCACTATATTGGAAGAAGGATTTTTTTTATTTTTAGGCTTTCACTTTAAAAAAAAATAAATAAATCACTGCTCATTTAAAAATGAAATTTTTCACAAACTTTTGTTTTATTGATACATGTTCCCCGGGGCAGGACCCGGACCCCTATAACCATCGTATGCCCAATTACTTGCATTTAGGATTCCAAAATGGGCACTTTTGATATTTGACGTTCGGGTCCCATTGACTTTAATGGGGTTCGTTATTCAGGTCTGAACTTTCACGGTGTTCGAAAGTTCTGGTGCGAAACGAACAGGGGTCTGTTCGGACCATCCCTAATCTCCAGTACTGAGGCACAATTACACTGGGCATGGTAACACTCAATATAGTCCTGTTGCTGGCATTGGCGCCAAATGGGAGATTTGAAATCTACTGTAAGGGAAAAGCACAGCTCCCTCTGAACATAGCCATAGATTATGTGATGTTCTTCATTCCCCCATCAGCACTAACCGTGTTCCCATGGAGCTATTGTGTTCTCCCAGAGGGGGTGGGGGTGCTATTGAAGCTGGTAAGATAGCGCAGGGGGCTAATGCTCCTTGCAGCAGTCTGTGATTGCCTGTGTCCCAAGGGTTGCAGGTTCGATCCCGACGGGGTCCACTCAGCCTTTCATCCTTCCGAGGTCGGTAAAATGAGTACCATTGAGTTGGGTAATAATGACAACCATTATCAGCGCTTAGACACAGCGGCAACGCTGTAATTGGTGCTATATAAGTGTAAACATTATTATTATTATTATAGCCGCTGGCAATAATCACAATCACTTCTCCTAGTGAAGCAATAGCACAGCATGTGATCTCTGCAGCTCTCACAGAAGCACTATTCCTAGCGAAGCCATAGCACAGCATGCGATCTCCGCAGCTCTCACAGCAGCACTTCTCCTAGCGAAGCCATAGCACAGCATGTGATCTCTGCAGCTCTCACAGCAGCACTACTCCTAGCGAAGCCATAGCACAGCATGTGATCTCTGCAGCTCTCACATCAGCACTATTCCTAGCGATGCCATAGCACAGCATGTGATCTCAACAGCTCTCACAGCAGCACTTCTCCTAGGGAAGCCATAACACAGCATGTGATCTCCGCAGCTCTCACAGCAGCACTTCTAGGGAAGCCATAGCACAGCATGTGATCTCTGCAGCTCTCACAGCAGCACTTCTTCTAGCGAAGCCATAGCACAGCATGTGATCTCTGCAGCTCTCACAGCAGCACTTCTCCTAGGGAAGCCATAGCACAGCATGTGATCTCTGCAGCTCTCACAGCAGCACTACTCCTAGCGAAGCCATAGCACAGCATGTGATCTCTGCAGCTCTCACATCAGCACTATTCCTAGCGATGCCATAGCACAGCATGTGATCTCAACAGCTCTCACAGCAGCACTTCTCCTAGGGAAGCCATAGCACAGCATGTGATCTCCGCAGCTCTCACAGCAGCACTTCTCCTAGGGAAGCCATAGCACAGCATGTGATCTCCGCAGCTCTCACAGCAGCACTTCTAGGGAAGCCATAGCACAGCATGTGATCTCCGCAGCTCTCACAGCAGCACTTCTCCTAGCGAAGCCATAGCACAGCGTGTGATCTCCGCAGCTCTCACAGCAGCACTTCTCCTAGCGAAGCCATAGCACAGCATGTGATCTCCGCAGCTCTCACAGCAGCACTTCTCCTAGCGAAGCCATAGCACAGCATGTGATCTCCGCAGCTCTCACAGCAACACTTCTCCTAGGGAAGCCATAGCACAGCATGTGATCTCCGCAGCTCTCACAGCAGCACTTCTCCTAGCGAAGCCATAGCACAGCGTGTTATCTCCGCAGCTCTCACAGCAGCACTTCTCCTAGCGAAGCCATAGCACAGCATGTGATCTCCGCAGCTCTCACAGCAGCACTTCTCCTAGCGAAGCCATAGCACAGCGTGTGATCTCCGCAGCTCTCACAGCAACACTTCTCCTAGGGAAGCCATAGCACAGCATGTGATCTCCGCAGCTCTCACAGCAGCACTTCTCCTAGGGAAGCCATAGCACAGCATGTGATCTCCGCAGCTCTCACAGCAGCACTTCTAGGGAAGCCATAGCATAGCATGTGATCTCCGCAGCTCTCACAGCAGCACTTCTCCTAGCGAAGCCATAGCACAGCGTGTGATCTCCGCAGCTCTCACAGCAGCACTTCTCCTAGCGAAGCCATAGCACAGCATGTGATCTCCGCAGCTCTCACAGCAGCACTTCTCCTAGCGAAGCCATAGCACAGCGTGTGATCTCCGCAGCTCTCACAGCAACACTTCTCCTAGGGAAGCCATAGCACAGCATGTGATCTCCGCAGCTCTCACAGCAGCACTTCTAGGGAAGCCATAGCACAGCATGTGATCTCTGCAGCTCTCACAGCAGCACTTCTTCTAGCGAAGCCATAGCACAGCATGTGATCTCTGCAGCTCTCACAGCAGCACTTCTCCTAGGGAAGCCATAGCACAGCATGTGATCTCCGCAGCTCTCACAGCAGCACTTCTCCTAGCGAAGCCATAGCACAGCATGTGATCTCAACAGCTCTCACAGCAGCACTTCTCCTAGGGAAGCCATAGCACAGCATGTGATCTCCGCAGCTCTCACAGCAGCACTTCTCCTAGCAAAGCCACAGCACAGCATGTGATCTCTGCAGCTCTCACAGCAGCACTTCTAGCGAAGCCACAGCACAGCATGTGATCTCTGCAGCTCTCACAGCAGCACTTCTCCTAGCGAAGCCATAGCACAGCATGTGATCTCCGCAGCTCTCACAGCAGCACTTCTCCTAGCGAAGCCATAGCACAGCATGTGATATCTGCAGCTCTCACAGCAGCACATTTGTCACACTCACCTCCCAGAAACACACTTCCTCTCTGATACACAGGCTCCCAGACAGTCAATAGGTAGTCCACAGATTGGGCACAGCTCTGAGCCCTACGGTAGCAGCCCTGTACAGCATCAGGGCTCAGAAAACGAATCTTGTTGAGAGGTGGGTGAGGTTTAAATGCAGTGCAGTGGTCAGGAGCATTTCATATACAGTCCTGTGTGCAGAGTGCAGTGGTCAGGAGCATGTCATACACAGCCTTGTGTGCAGAGTGCAGTGGTCAGGATTATGTCATATACAGTTCCGTGTGCATAGTGCAGTGGTCAGGAGCATGTCATATACAGTCCAGTGTGCAGAGTGTAGTGGTCAGGAGCATGTCATACACAGCCCTGTGTGCAGAGTGCAGTGGTCAGGAGCATGTCATATACAGTCCAGAGTGCAGTGGTCAGGAGCATGTCATACACAACCTTGTGTGGAGAGTGCAGCGGTCAGGAGCATGTCATAAACAGCCTTGTATGCAGAGTGCAGTGGTCAGGAGCATGTCATATACAGTACAGTGTGCAGAGTGCAGTGGTCAGGAGCATGTCATATACAGTCCAGTGTGCAGAGTGTAGTGGTCAGGAGCATGTCATACACAGCCTTGTGTGCAGAGCGCAGTGGTCAGGAGTATGTCATATACAGACCAGTATGCAGAGTATAGTGGTCAGGAGCATGTCATACACAGCCTTGTGGGGAGAGTGCAGCGGTCAGGAGCATGTCATACACAGCCCTGTGTGCAGAGTGCAGTGGTCAGAAGCATGTCTAATACAGTCCAGTGTACAGGGTGTAGTGGTCAGGAGCATGTCATATACAGCCCTGTGTGCAGAGTGCAGCGGTCAGGAGCATGTCATCTACAGTCCAGTGTACAGGGTGTAGTGGTCAGGAGCATGTCATACACAGCCTTGTGTGCAGAGGTCAGGAGTAGATATGTGCATTCCCGTTCGTACGAATGTTATTTTCATACGAAAATGTTCATTTTCGTACCCGCAGAATAATGTGTACATACGAAAAAAATAAAGCACCAAAATACGAAAACGACAGGATTACGAATGAGCCGCATAACGAACAACCGCAAATACGAACGAACAATCTGACGAAAATACGACAAAACGAAAACGGCAAAAGAACAAAAATTACATCTATAACAAAAGATTTGCATTCTGTATCCTGTTTGAATCCCTTCTCTGCTCGTATCCTCAGTCGCATGCTCACACGACATCCACAACAAAAGTCCCGCACCCTGTATTTTGAATTCCTTTTTTCTGTTTGTATTTTGGATTCAACAGAATGCAAATCTTTTGCCACAGATGTCACACGAACACACGACCGAAAACACCAAAAGAAAAAGGACCCAAAATACAGAATAGAAATCTTTTATTATATTTATCTTTTGTCATTTTCGTTTTTTTGAATGGGCAGTGAGTGTGGTTAGTAAAGCAGCTTCTCTTTTGTGCTGAGTAGTACAGTAAAGCCAAATAAACTTTTCTGTGGATTTTCATCTGAAGGGAGATCAGTTGGCCAGACTTTTGAACCCAAAAATGGTTTTCTGATGGAGTTTAAAAACGAACAAATTTTCTGAGAACGAACGGAGAACTATCGTTTTTATGTTTGTTGTTAAAAAAGTCTGACCAAGTGTATGGGGCTTAACAATAGTTAATATGGATGAGCCGCGTGTTGAAAGTGCAGCGAATCCCCGCGATATATTTACGAAAGTACAAAATGACGAAAATCCTTTTTCTGTTTGTATCTTCAGTCGCATGCCCACATGACATCCACAACAAATTGTCATAGATGTCATATGAACACACGACCGAAAACACGAACAGAAAAAGGAATCCAAAACACAGAATGCAAATCATTGACGAAAATTCCCGAAAATTATTGTCTAACAAGTAATGAACATGAATTAAACAGAATAACGAACCATCCCGCATGTACGAAAATAAAACGGTAACGAAAATACGAAACGATCGGAATACGAAAAAATTTCGTCGTACGAAAAACGAACGGGAACGAACAGGAAAACGGGCGTCTTACGAAAAACGAACGGAAACGAACCTACGGAACGATACGAAACAGAACAAAAAAAAACGAAAAAATTTTCTGTGCACATGTCTAGTCAGGAGCATGTCATATACAGCCCTGTGTGCAGAGTGCAGCGGTCAGGAGCATGTCATCTACAGTCCAGTGTACAGGGTGTAGTGGTCAGGAGCATGTCATACACAGCCTTGTGTGCAGAGGTCAGGAGCATGTCATATACAGCCCTGTGTGCAGAGTGCAGTGGTCAGGAGCATGTCATACACAGCCTTGTGTGCAGAGTGCAGTGGTCAGAAGCATGTCATATACAGCCCTGTGTGCAGAGTGCAGTGGTCAGGAGCATGTCATATACAGACCAGTGTGCAGAGTGCAGTGGTCAGGAGCATGTCATATACAGTCCAGTGTGCAGAGTGCAGTGGTCAGGATCATGTCATATGCAGCCCTGTGTGCAGAGTGCAGTGGTCAGGAGCTAGTCATATACAGTCCAGTGTACAGGGTGTAGTGGTAAGGAGCATGTCATTCAAAGTCAAGGTACAGAGTGGCCACTGGACTTCTATTCTTCCCGCACAGCTTACCTCATAACTTTCTCCGCTTGTCCTGCTGTTTTGCACACACTTCTTCATCCCTCTGCAGCTTTCTCTCTTTTCTCCAGCTCCCTGCACCATACAGCCTGCACTGTGTGTCCAGTGGGTGGGGCTAAAAGTATGGCCATTGATGCAGCCAATCAGGTTTCCTCTCTCCTCTCTGCTGAGCTGTCAATCCATGGCCCAAAGGAGAAATAAGTTGCCACAACGATGCCTGGGCTGTGCAGCTCTGACTGGCTGTAACTTCCAACACAGTACCAGAGGGGACAACGACACCTGTGGGAAATACATCCAACTCAGTCAGAGCTGGAACAAAGGCCAATTTAGCCATAAAACACAAATCTGAAATAACTACATTTCAGATATCCCACTAAATTTGAATAATAGCGCCTGGTCGACAGGAGCAGGGCGCTACACTTGTTTAGCCAATAGGAAGCTTATTACTGGAGAATACAAACACACTTCTTGTTACACAGGTTCACACATTTTTCAGGCAATTCCATTAAAATATGTTGTGGCCAAAAATTCTTGGGGCTTGAAGCTCAAAATAAGCTTGCGTCCTTTTTCCAGCTACAAGCTTCCAGTGGCACTATGCTCAGGTGTGAACAAACACAACAGACGCAATTGAAAACCATGGGATTTTTAGACATTGAGGCCCAGATTCACAAAGCACTTACGCCGGCGTATCTCCAGATACGCCGTCGTAAGTCCGAATGGCCGCCGTCGTATCTATGCGCCTGATTCATAGAATCAGTTACGCATAGATTTGGCCAAGATACGAGCGGCATAAGTCTCCTACGCTGTCGTATCTTGGGGTGCATATTTACGCTGGCCGCTAGGTGGCGCTTCCGTTGATTTCCGCATCGAATATGTAAATGAGCAAGATACGCCGATTCACGAACGTACGTACGCCCATCGCAATTAGTTGCGCCGTTTACGTAAGACATACGCCGGTGTAAAGTTAAAGCTGGTCTCTAGGTGGCGCAGCCCGTGCAAGGTATGGACGTCGGAACAAGCGTATCTTTTTACGTTGTTTACGTAAGTCGTACGCGAATAGGGCTGTGCGTAAGTTACGTTCACGTCGTAGGCAGTGTTCGACGTATCTTAGGCATTCTATCCGACGCATGCACACTGGGATACGTCCACGGATTCACAAAGCACTTACGCCGGCGTATCTCCAGATACGCCGTTGTAAGTTCGAATGGCCGCCGTCGTATCTATGCGCCTGATTCATAGAATCAGTTATGCATAGATTTGGCCAAGATACGAGCGGCGTAAGTCTCCTACGCCATCGTATCTTGGGGTGCATATTTACGCTGGCCGCTAGGTGGCGCTTCCGTTGTTTTCTGCGTTGAATATGCGCCGTTCGTTCAAAGCGTCATTTACGTGGGGTCATGTTTAATTTACATAAAACACGCCCACCTCTTCATCATTTGAATTACGCTCGCTTACACCGGCACATTTACGCTACGCCGCCGTAACTTAGGACGCAAGTGCTTTGTGAATACTGCACTTACCTCTCTAAGTTGCGGCAGAGTAGCGTAAATACGATACGCTACGCACGCTCAATGTAACGCCACCCTACGTGAATCTGGGCCTGAGTGTTTTGGAGCTTCGGTGTGAGTGGGGCCTTTTAATCTTCATAATAGAGGTCAATAATGTGTTTTGCGTTAAAGTAACCTGTACATTTGAATGGACTATCACACCAAAAAGGATCATGTGCAATTTTTTTTGTAAAGCAGTGCATTACAACACACAGCAGTGCGTTACCTTGATTTGTGTTGCGCTGCAACATGTCTGTTGTTCGGGTGCACTGGGGTCCCCAAGGCAACACATTATACTAACGCACCTAACTCACATTGCAATGCTTTGATCAGGCCCTAAATGTTTTAGAATCCACTTTGCTGGCGATATTCTGGAATTGCTCCCGCTGTCTTTGCAGCACAAAAAACATGCTTATATAGAATAATATAGGAGAGAAAATGCTTACTATTTCCTCGCAAGTCACCCCTCTTGACCTGAACACGTGCAGAAAGCAGTCAGGAAATGTCAAAGCGAAAAAAATGTGTTTATTGATATTGCTAAATGACTTTGCTTGTCTCTGCCATGGGGTCATCACATGTGTATTGAGCCAAAAGCTTTTACATCTTCTTTTAAATTGCAGCATTGAAGACAATTATAAATAAGAAAACATGTTTAAGGGGCTGCAGGTAATTTCCAGTAGCCATACAGCATAGGATTACTAGTGGAATGTGGTACGAGTGTACTCAATAGATATGGCACCTCATCCCGAATAATAATTGAAACAAGAAAGGGGGGGATGGGAATTGGGATTTCAAAAATGAAAGTTCGAAATTTTTAAAAATGTACCGTATATTGTTTTATTACAAAAATATTATTGACATACAATACAATTATGGATGCATAAAAACAGTAGAGAAAAGATAGTGGGCTAGATTCAGATAGATCAGCGGATCTTTAGATCCACGTAATCTATCTGATTTAAGATCCACCGCCACAAGTTTGAGAGGCAAGTGGGTAATTCACTAAACACTTACCCCCAAATTTGCGGCGGCGTATCTTAAATCCCCCGGCGGAATTCAAATTCCGTGGCTAGGGGGAGTGTAGCATTTAAATCAGGCGCGTCCCCGTGCCGATTTAAATGCGCATGCGCCGTCCGCGAATTTTCCCGGCGTGCATTGCTCCCAATGACGGCGGGAAAACGCTTACGTAAACGACGTAAAGTGACTGCGTCGGGCCCGCGTACGTTCGTGAATTGGCGTATCTCGCTGATTTACATATTATTCAGCGTAAATCAGCGAGAACGCCCCCAGCGGCCATTTTTAATTTGCAGTTAAGATCCGACGGTGTAACACAGTTACACCTGTCGGATCTTAGGCATATCTATGCGTAACTGATTCTATGAATCAGTCGCATAGATACGACCGGCCTAACTCTGAGATACAACGGTGTATCAGGAGATACACCGGCGTATCTCTTTGAGAATCTGGCCCGTAATATTTAATACTGGCCAAAGTGTTTGTGGCCATCTAAGGTTACAATACAGGTCAATAGTCCCTACATGTTTCGCCAAGCGTTGGCTTCTTCAGGGAAAATAATCATAACCAGTATTGTGTAAATAGCTCTAGAGAAACAGAAATACAACATATTAAATAATCTTGACCATCATACATTATAATTTTAATAATTTACATACTTCAATGTATTAAACTGACGATGCGACATGGATCATAATGTATTCCATCCCGGGAAAAACATCCCATTCCCCCAACAGACACCCCGCCACCCAACCGGGTACCTTTCTAATTTTCATTTTTGATGCACCGATATAATCCCAATTCCCATCCCCCTTTCTTGTTTCAGCATAGTATTACTGTTATGGACAAATATTATGAAAATAACTGTGTGCATACCTCCCAACTTTTTGAGATCTGGGACAGTTCCTCAAAATCAGGGACAGTTGGGAGCTATGCTGTGTGTGTATTTATTTATTTGGTGTGTGTATGTATATATATATATATATATATATATATATATATATATATATATATTGTACATACAGTACTGTTGGGGGGTGGATATCAAGGAAGTGTGAGAACACTACTAAAAGGGTTGGAGGGGGTTGATTGAAAGGATAGCTGAGGACACTGTGAAGGGGGTTGATGTGAAGGGAAGGGTACTGTGTTGAAAGAATTTCTCGACCCGTTTTTTAAATTGCGTTGCACCAAGCCCCATGATGCTGCGGCAACATACAGTTTGGCTTGTGCGAAAATGTCTCACAGGTGTCGATGTGTGGGGGTGGCGTTAGGAATTAATGGCAACCCTGTGCATCTGCTAAAATTTCCTCTGTGGATCGGAAACATGTGAAATTTTTAGTGCATTTCCCAGCTGCTGAGATGGGAACCTAGCATAAGAGAAGAGGGGAGCTGAGCTGTGATGGGAAGGATCTGAGCCATCACCTAAAAATGCAATTCAGACTTCTGCTGGAAGAAAATTTTATTGACCAGACCTTTGTGAATTTGGATTTAATATCCCTCTTTTACACCGTCACTGGGAAAAAGTGCTTGATGTGTCATCCTGCATAGGTAATTCAGTAAGCCTGTGCCCACTCTATGCTTAGCAGGTTGAAAGTGGTGGGATTTGTGAACCTGGAAGTCAATGGGCTGAGCAGAAAGTGCCCCTGAGCAGAGAGTGCCCCATGTGGGGAAAGGACTTGCCCCTTCACCCTTTATAGGTGAAACCGGAAACTCAGAGGGCCCAGGACAGGCTCAGGCCCTACTGACTTACCTATGCAGGGTGATGCACAAGTGCTTTTCCCCAGTGACATAGTGTAAAACCTAATGTAACAGGAAGGCCACACAGGCCCCCTGGCGCATTAGCGACCCCTCAAGCTCCGCCCATGGAAATAGCTCTTTAGCCACTTGTAGTATCTTGGCATACTGTGGGAGTATTTTGTCATGCAATAGAAGCAGTGGGTGGTGGTAGACAGGTCAGTTTTTGCACTGAGGCCCACAAGCTTCAAGGCTTTCTTCAAGTCTCTATGATTAGACACTACATGAGTGAAAAATGTTAGCTCAGCTTTCCTGATAGGTGGAGAGACAGCTGAAGGCATTTTGTGATCAATTATTTGGTGATTCGATATATTAGTGTGTGGTCCTGGAAAACATTTGTGTCTCCCCCCCACAAACAGAAAGACTTCTAAAACTCTGCAGCCAGGAGACATATTGGATATACACATTAAACACCATGGCTTCTTATGGCCTAAATAAGAAATTAGATCTAGGAACCATGGGCCAGATCCACAGCCAGCCGCCGTAACTTAAATATTCCCATTTAAGTTACACTGCCGAAAAATTTCTACCTAAGTGCCCGATCCACAAAGCACTTACCTAGAAATTTTCGGCTGTGTAACTTAAATCCGGCCGGCGCAAGGCGTTCTTATTCAAATGGGGCGAGTCCCATTTAAATTAGGCCCGCACCTGCGCCGGACGTACTGCGCATGCTCACGACGTCATTTTCCCGACGTGCTTTGTGCGGTTTTACGTTGCGCTGGGTTTTGAGAATCGCGACGGGCGTAAAAAAAAATACGAGTTGCGGCGGGAAAAAAAAAATTGGAAAAAAAAAAGACAGCGAAGCGGGATAGAAGGGTCTACTTTTACAAGGCCTAAACAGTTTAGGCCTTGTAAAAGTAGCCCTAATATTGCGTTTGCAAACTAATACTTACGGAGAAAAAACGAAGCGTAAAAGCTTTGTGGATCTCCGTAAGTGCTAATTTGCATACCCGAAGCGGCATTTCGACGAGAAATGCCCCCAGCGGCGGCCGAGGCACTGCATCCTAAGATCCGACAGTGTAAGTCCCTTACACATGTCGGATCTTCTCCCTATCTTTTGGAAACTGATTCTGTGGATCAGTTCCAAAGATAGAAACAGGGATACGACGGCGTATCAGTAGATACGCCGTCGTATCCCTTTTGTGGATCTGGCCCCATATTATAAGGCGTGTACGGTCTATAAGTTTATATTGCAGAGTTTTCACACATATTATTATATGAGTTTACCATTTATCACAGCTATTATTTTGGTATTTTCTTGTATATTCTTTAAACATTTCTTATACATTGGCGTAAGATACATGTTAAATAAACATGTAAGCCTTTATATATGCTACTGTCAATGTGTGAAATTAGGCATAATATATAATGTCTAGGCAATACAAAGAATGGTGAAAATGGCACGCCAAAGTATAAAATGTCTAATATTTCACATATTTCCTAGGCATTCTGCCTAAATAGTACTAGTCATCATGTATAATGCTTAGGTTTTATATAGAATGCCCAGGGAAAGTATATGGCATATTAAAATAACACAGACAAGTCATAAATTTACAAATAATACTGGTATGTGTACAGTATATACCCCATCTAGTGGCCATATGAAAAATTATATCCTTAATAGTATGTCTGCTAGCAATGTAAAACATCTCTTATAGCTTTTATATAATAATTGTTGTTTTTTATTTATAGCTCTACATTCATTAATCTTTCTTTATACAGTCTATGCACAGGATGCCAGAACAAAGGAAACATAGTGATGAAAAATGTTTTTTCGAACTAATTCTTTCTGGGCCATAACCAAAGGCATGGCAGGAAATGTAATATAGTGCAGTGCAGAGCAATTCAATCATAAAACTTATAAAAAAAAAATGAAATAAAAGTCTCTCTTAGGCCTCGTACAGGATCGCCAGAGGAGAACGCTCTGAAGGACCGTTTTCATCAGTCCAAACCAATCGTATGTGGGCCCCATAGGTTATTTAACCTTCGGTCAAAAAAATTAGAACTTGCTTTAAAATTGAAGCGATGGACACCTAACTGATAGGTCAAAAACGATCGTTAGTATGCACAAGCATCGGTTACAAACCCGCGCATTGCTCAGAATCAAGTCGACGCATGCTTGGAAGCATTGAACTTCGTTTTTTTCAGCACGTCGCTGTGTTTTCCGTTACCGCGTTCTGACACGATCGGTTAATTAACCGATGGTGTGTAGGCGCGACAGACCATCAGTCAGCTTCATCGGTTAACTGGACTGATCGTGTGTACGAGGCTTTAGTCTCATGACTATATGTGCATAAAAATGTCCTCCTGTTTGGCACCACTGTGTTCAATACGTGATAATTGAAACAATCTTCCAAAAAATGTGTTCAGTGAACCTCCACCTTTATATGAAGTGCCCGCTCACCTCCTGCATCAGACCCCACTACAGAGTCTCATACGCCTTATCAACTCCACCTCTGGATGTCTCTATCTCTCCTCCTCCTCCTGGATCCAAATCTGGGTGGTCAGAGTTAACTTTTACACATCCTCCAGAAAGTGTACCATGGAATAAAAAAGGGGGAGAACCATAGTGCTCTCTGTATAACCTTTTATTCACTTTAAAAGGGATAAAAGCTTACTTACAAAAATACTTTAAAAACAAGCATTACAAACCCTCAGCTGACTGCTGATACTGGAATCTCGTTGGTATGATGTCACAGGCCCAGCTCCCCCTACCTCGGTGGGAGCCTGTGACGTCATAACAACAAGGTTCCAGTATCAGTGGTCAGCTGAGGATTTGTAATGCTTGTTTTTAAAGTCTTTTTGTAAGTAAGCTTTTATCCCTTTTAAAGTGAATAAAAGGTTATACAGAGAGCACTATGGTTCTCCCCCCTTTTTATTTCATGGTACACTTTCCGGAAGATGAGTTGTAACGGAACGTCCCACACTCCGATTGAGTGCTTCTGTCATATACCGCTTCCTATCAGTCTGGATATAGATATCAGATATTCCAGCTACCCTCAACACACAACAAGACAAGATTTGTTTGTGTGCTAAACATGGAGTGTTTAATAGAACCAAGAATGCAACCTTATATACAGTTTAAAGAGGAGGTAACCAGAACATAAATTAACATGAGCTAAATATCTAATCATTTACCCACACTAGGCGACTCATAGATATGACCTTTCAGGGTAGATGTCATGCCCCCTCTCACCTGCTATACAATACACATTATCATAAGTGTAAACACAGGACATCTTCACACAATAGCAGGGTCAATTAGCACAGAGAACAGAGAGATGGCTGGAGGTGAGGACATTAGCATCTAACAGTATGCATGAGTCACTCTTACAATTAACCCGTTGAGTTCAGAATCAACAACCAGTAAATAGTTATTTACAGATATCCTGGAATATATTGTCGATAATAATTACAGAATAATCCCATCTCAGGTAGTCCAAGATATCATTTCTCAGTCATCCAATGCCCCTAGTGGACATAGGATGATTTTAGACATAAGAGGTTCTGATTCTGTCACATGAGTAAAAGTTAACTTTGACCACCCAGATTTAAATCCAGGAGAAGGATACGGAGACATCCAGAGGAGGAGTTGATAAGGTGTATTCAACTCTGTAGTGGGGTCTGATGCAGGAGGTGAGCGGGCACTTTGTATAAAAGGTGGAAGTTCACTGAACAATTTTTTTGGAAGATTGTTTCATTTGTCACGTATTGAATACAGTGGTGCCAAACGGGAGGATATTTTTAGGCACATATAGTCATGAGACTGAGGCCCCATACACACCATTAGATTTTCTGCATGTTTTTGTCTTCGGATTTACCAAAACCATGTAGTGCAAGGGCCTGCCTGATTACATACAAATTGAAAATCTTAGGCTGCTTTCACAGAGACGCTTTGCAGGCGCTATTGCGCTAAAATCGCGCCTGCAATGTGCCCTGAAAGAGCCGCTCCTTTCTATCCAGTGTGAAAGCCTGAGAGCGCTTTACTGCCAGCGCACCAATCGCCTCAGTGTGAAAATACCCTTAAAGTGGATGTGCCATTAAAAAAAAATATTAAAAGCCAGCAGCTACAAATACTGCAGCTGCTGACTTTTAATATTAGGACACTTACCTGTCCTGGAGTCCAGCGCCGTCCGCAGCAGAGGATGAGCGATCGCTCATCTCTCTGCTGCTCCCCCCGCCATCCACGCTGAGGGAACCAGGAAGTGAAGCGCTCCGGCTTCACTACCCGGTTCCCTACGGCGCATGCGCGAGTCGCGCTGCGCCCGCCGATTGGCTCACACGCTGTGTGCTGGGAGCTGAGTGTTCCCAGCACACAACAGGGGACAGACGGGAAGTCTGGAAAAACCCGTCTTTTGCCCGAGACGTGTGGCCGGAAGTGGGTGCAAATACCTGTCTTTAGACAGGTATCTGCACCCCCCTCCCCCCTGAAAGGTGTCAAATGTGACACCGGAGGGGGGGCGGGTTCCGATCAGCGCGAGTTCCACTTTAGGGTGGAGCTTCGCTTTAAGGTTTGACCTCATATTATATGGTTTTGGTAAATCTGAAGACAAAAATCTGCAGAAAATCGAATAGTGTGTATGGGGTCTAAGAGAGACTTTTATTTCATTTTATTTTATATTTTATAAGTTATATGATTGAATTGCACTGCACTGTTATATATACTATTTACAAGTATTGGGGTGTAGGTTGTGAAAACACTGTTGAGTGCGAGCAGCAGTTCAGCTGCCTTTAGGATTAGGCATTGCATATTATTTTGGAATTTATGTGTATCTATTATTATTTGGTTTATTTGGAGTCACATACTGATCTATTATTATTTGAGTAGAGGTTGTGTTGATTGTGTCACACTTAATTCATGAAAGGGGATGTGTCCTTTGCCTACTTTGTGCTAAAGGATGTTCTTCTTTTCCATCTTAGAAAGTTGGGAGTTATGCTCAGATGGGTCCTCTAGACGAGACTTGTGCCAGAGAGCATGGTCATGGTTGGCATGGGTTAAACACCTTTTTACCAGGCTGTGACAGGAGCTTGTGTACTACTGAACCCCTGTCAGTACATTACCTTTGCTTTTATTATTATGAAAGATTGATTACAGTATGCTTAATGCACTAGACCAGGGGTCTCCAAACTTTCTAAACAAAGGGTCAGTTTACTGTCCTTCAGACATTAGGGGGCCCAGACTGTGGCCAGTGGGAGTAAAAAATGCATCTTTGGTATTAGATGGAGGAATAGTACCCCGTGATTTGTGTCAGTGAGAGGAATAAGTAATAGTGTTCCATCTTTGTGAAGGTAGGAGGAATAATGCCCCATCCTTGGTATTAGGGGGAGCAATAGTGTGCCGTCATTGGTGTCAGTGGGGGGGAATAGTGTGCCATCACTGGTGTCAGTGGGAGAAATAGTGCCCCAACATTGGTATCAGTGGGGGGAATAGTGTGCCATTGTTGCTGTCAGTGGGAGGAATAGTGCCCCATCATTGGTATATGTGGGTGGATTAGATCCCCATCATTAGCATCAGTTTGAGGTTAGTGCCCCATTGTTGGTGTCAATGGGAGAAATAGTGCCTCATTGTTTATGACACTACCATCAGTTGAAGGAATAGTGTTTTGTATCAGTGGGAGGAAAAATACCCCAAGGGCCGGATAAAGGCGAGCAAAGGGCCACAGTCTGTTGACCACTGCACTAGGCTGTGCACCCTTGTTGTTAGCTTCTATGTATTATGTAGTTATGGACTTTCCCCATCCCTACTAAGGCCTTGTACACACGACCGAACATGTCCGCTGAAACTGGTCCGCGGACCAGTTTCCGTGGACATGTCCGACCGTGTGTAGGGCCTACCGGACAGTTTTCCGGCCTAGCGGACAGATTTCCAGCGGACAAAAGTTTCTTAGCATGCTAAAAAACTTGTCCGCTGGAAGCCTGTCCGTCGGACATGTCCGATGGTTAGTAAGACTCATCGGACATGTCCGCTGGCCCGAAATCCCGTGCATGTGTCGAATTGATTCGACGCATGCGTGGAAGCATTGAACTTCCGCGTTAGAGAACGTCGGTGTCTTCTACGTCACTGCGTTCTCTGTCCGCAGGGATTTTGGTCTGATGGTGTGTACACACACATCAGACCAAAAGATCCCAGCAGACATGTCCGATGAAAACGGTCCGCAGACCATTTTCATCGGACATGTCTGGTCGTGTGTACGAGGCCTAATAGTGCTGCTGGACCAGGAATTCAGCAGAGCTGTGCATCACATTGACATTGCAAATCCCTATAAGCTTGCAACAACTGTCCATCTGGCTACTTGAGTGAAAGGTATCAACTTTTGAGCTTTATTATTTATTTATTATTGTTTGGACTTTGCTTCATTATTATTTATTCATTAATTAAATATAAGAGGTCACAAACCCTTAAGTAGTTTATACAAACTAATAGTTCTTCTTCTACCTAATCTGGGAAACCCACAGTTCAAACATGGCTGTAGTTGATCTCTGTCTTAATGGTGGCCAAATAAAGGATTGCTTTGAATAGGTGACTTTCCAACTTGGTGGAGGTTTTCCTAGCCTGGGATATTTTTTCAAATGATTGTACAGTCAGAAGGTTTTTTATCTTAATGCATAATATGCATTAAGATAAAAAAAAATTGGTATGTAGCAGCCCCCTCAGCCCCCCTAATGCTTACCTGAGCCCCATCTAGTTCCAGCGATGTTACAGGAGCTGCCCAGGACTCCCCTCCCCATTGGTTGAGACAGCAGCGTGGCGCAATTGGCGCAGCATTGATCTCATGCGCTTTGTGTTTTCATCCATTTGGTCATTTGTCTGTTAACCGGAGAAGACTTTTGGCAGAGCAGTGGTTGATCCATGCATTATATGACTTCTCTATATCAGAGGGTCGTATATTTCTGGTAAGCCTTTCTGTGTGAAGCATGGTGGTGGAGGTTCATTTGGAGTTTACACACAGTTTTTCATTTATTTCACCATATATGTGGAGTTTTTTTTTTGTTTGCCACATATTGTATTCATTCATTCATTATTGTGTCATTTTATGTTGATTGGATCATTTAAGCCTATGATTACTGCAGTTATCATGGTATAAGTCATGGTTAGTTACAATATTGAATTTATCGGTATTTGTCACTTTATATGTGAAGTGTTTGCACATTGTATGATTCTTTTCAGATTCACAATTGTACTATCTCATCTATTTTTTGTGCAGCACTTCTTGTACAGTGTTTTTAGTTAATGGAAGCTGTGGGCAGAAAGGTCTTGAATTTCTCTGTTCATTTCAAGGCTTTATTTCTAACTTTGAAGTGTCCCTTTAATTAAATGAAATAGCATCAGCAAGTGGGACTAAACATCCTCAGGTGGAATGAAAGTACAATCCATGCCTCAGCTGAAACAATATGGGAAGTTAGAAATAAATCAATATACTCATCAATGACGGCTAAGTGGGGTCAGTGCAATTCCCTACAGTAGATTACTGCTGTGGTATAATATGACCCTCTAATTGTGTACAGTCAGTGATTACCTCTATTTGTATGTGTAAATTAGGAAATAAGTCAACTCTGATTGCCTGTACTACATGTGCCTGCAGCAATCAAGAGAATTCAAACTCCTCATGTTCTCTCAACAAGTCTCAAGAGTGTTGGAAATAAATAATGGAGCTCTTCTTGAAAGAGAACCTGTCCACTACATCTAAGGTATACAATATGGCCAAAAAGTATGTGGATACCCCTCCGAAATGTTTTGAGTTCAGGTGGTTCAAGTGAAAGGTACTGGTAATTCTACAGCTTATACCGCATTTATCACGGTATAAGGCGCTCCCGCGTATACCGCGCACCCCTAATGTTGCCCCCGAAATTCCTGTAAAAAAAAAAGTTATATGATTTTATTACTTACAGTTTTGGTGTCTTCCCAGCGTCCATCGTCCGGTCCGGCGTCCGTCTGCGGCCTCTGCGCCTTCTCCAGCGCGCGCCTCACGTCGAGTCCCCGCTTCCCGCGCTCAGTTCGAACGCCTCCGCCGACATATACCGAGTACAGTACACTCGGGTACATTCGGAAAGTCTCGGCTTAGCTCGCGCTCACGCTCTGTGACGTTTATGCGTGAGCACGAGCGAAGCCGAGCCTGGCCGAATGTACCCGAGTGTACTGCACTCGGTATATGTCGGCGCAGGATTTCAAACTGAGCGCGGGAAGCGGCTATCGGCGTATATCGCGCACCCAAGATTTTACCCTTATTTTAGGGGGAAAATAGTGCGCGATATACGCCGATAAATACGGTAATTAGCATTAGCATTTTACACAATTCTGTTTTTCCAACTTTGAAAAAACAATTTGGTGAGGATCCCTCTCTTTTCCAGCAAGATGTTGTCTCTGTAAGCAAAGTCAGCTCCAAAAATATTTTATTAAGACCCCTTTCACACTGAAGCGTTTTACAGCATTTTAGCGTTAAAAATAGCGATATAAAATGCTCGTAAAACGCTCTCCATGCATCTCAATGGACCCTTTCACACTGCAAGCAGCATTTTTGGAGCAGCTTTTGGGGGCTGAGAAAAACGTTCCAAAAACGCCCCTCTCCATTGAAATGAATTGAAATGCTGTAAAAACGCCTTGCCCTTTCACACTGAGGCGTTGCACTGGCGGGGCGTTGAGAAAAGTCCTGCAAGCAGCATCTTTGGAGCAGCTTTTTGACGCTTTAAAAAAATGCTCCACGGGCGCGATGAGGACGTGACGTGCGTGAGGGTGGGAGGTGCCGGAGCGCTCCATGGCTGGCTGCGGCGTATGTCGCGCTGACGATCCGGCGATACCAGCAGCAGACCGACAGACGTCTGTATGAGAGGCGGACGTCCCGAGGACCGTGCGGGAGACTCAGCCCCGCTCAAGACCCAACGCACCTAGGAGACTCGGCGTGTGAGCGAGTCCCTGGGCATCCGGCCGAAGGAGACCACAGAGCCACACGACTCCCCAATCGATTACTCTGCCCTGTACTGGATGCTGGAGTGGAGACCAGCTGATGGAGCGGCGACCACGGTACGGAGGAGATAGCGGGGCATCCATCCATCGGGATATCCCCCGGAGCAGCACAGTGCCGCAGTGGGCTGGTCTGAGAGCCTTAAGGATTGGGTGAGGCGCTCAGTTGAGCCAAGTTGGGTCGGGCCTCCGCCCCCCCCCGGACCCCCCCCCCCATTTTAACATCTTCCCAGGGAAAGTGCTCTGCTTGTCTGTTACAAGATGAACCTTGGTGTAATTTTATTACAGGGTTAGTTGCTAATCCTACCCAGACATGGTACATAGAAAAATGCCGGCTTAATTATCCTCACTTTTTATTTTTGCGTCTATATACTTTTTAAAAAAAAAAAAGTGACAAGCACAAAAAATTTACTTAAAAGCAATCATTTTCCCGCATATGATGCTAAACTTTTACGGAGACGATGGGGGTCCATCTTCCATGAGAAAGTCGCCAAGATCGTTAAGTCTGAGCGAAAAAAAAAAAAAAAGAAAAAAAAATGCTCCAAAAACGCCCCTCTCCATTGAAATGAATTGAAAAGCGCTGTAAAAACGCCTTGCCCTTTCGCACTGAGGCACTGCAAAAACGCCCTAAAACGTTAGGGTCTTAGCGGTGCTTTACCAGCGTTTTTCAGGCGCTGGCAGTGTGAAAGGGCTCTGAAAGCACTCAGGCTTTCACATTGGGATTGCAGATGAGGCTTCGCTCGAATAACGCTCAAAAAATGCCCCAGTGTGAAAGGGGCTTAAGGGAGGAAAAAAAGTCTAGAATATAAAAGTCTGCTGGAGTACCGTACACTAGTCAGTTTTGGAATTAACAATGAATGTAAAATTTACTTCATCAATGATTCTTAAAATAAATGATTCAGAATTTTGAAACTTAATTCAACTAGAATAAGACCAGCTTTACATACTACTATCAGAGAGCCTTAGTAAAATATGAATATGGTATTATTCATGGGATTTGCAACAGGCTTACTGTCTTCTGTATGAGCAAAGAAGCTATAAGGGTTGTGATGCCCCTGGCAGATGACACAACTTGCCCAAGGCACAGGGTCTAACCAACAGTTGATTTTCCCAAGAGTCCCTGAAGGTAGAGATGGTCTGGAAACCTTAGTGGTCCTGGTGTACTGTCCTGCAAACTTTCACCATGCAAAGCCTTGAGGATCTCCCCACCAAGGGGGTGGCTGAAAGGAAGAGGTTATGGTGTGCAGACTGTACAAAGGGCTGCAGATCAGAGTTCAGTCATGTCTAGGCAGGGGTCAAGGCACATGGCCAGCAAGAGAACATAGTCAGGTCCAAGCAGAGGTCAATGCATGCAGCCTAAGTAGTCAGGGTAATATGGGTCAGCAACAACCAGGCTTATTATAGTGCTTTGCGCATGGGTTGTCTTTCACTTGTCTTTGCATTATTGACCAAAAAGATGATGGCAGTTACGATGACATTATAGGAAAGCTCAGCAAATGAAGAAATTGCATGAGAACAAAATTTAGAGGTCAGCACAATACAGAATTCCCATCAAACTACATCTATACATAAGCTGTGACATGTAGGGTTGCCACCTCTTCTTCAAGTCAAACCCGAACACTTTAGCAGTGCACAGCAATTATTTTTATAGTATAAACTATACATATATTTTGCTAGTAAATAACATTTCTAATTGTATGAAGTTAATCACAAGAAGAATCCACAGAGTTCCCATTTTACATCAGAATCCACAGAGTTCCCCTCTTACATCAGAATCCACAGAGTTCCCCTCTTACATCCGAATGCACAGAGTTCCCCTCTTACATCCGAATGCACAGAGTTCCCCTCTTACATCCGAATGCACAGAGTTCCCCTCTTACATCCGAATGCACAGAGTTCCCCTCTTACATCCGAATGCACAGAGTTCCCCTCTTACATCTGAATCCACAGAGTTCCCCTCTTACATCTGAATCCACAGAGTTCCCCTCTTACATCCGAATGCACAGAGTTCCCCTCTTACATCCGAATCCACAGAGTTCCCCTCTTACATCCGAATCCACAGAGTTCCCCTCTTACATCCGAATCCACAGAGTTCCCCTCTTACATCCGATTCCACAGAGTTCCCCTCTTACATCCGAATCCACAGAGTTCCCCTCTTACATCTGAATCCACAGAGTTCCCCTCTTACATCTGAATCCACAGAGTTCCCCTCTTACATCTGAATCCACAGAGTTCCCCTTTTACATCAGAATCCACAGAGTTCCCCTCTTACATCCGAATCCACAGAGTTCCCCTCTTACATCCGAATCCACAGAGTTCCCCTCTTACATCCGAATCCACAGAGTTCCCCTCTTACATCCGAATCCACAGAGTTCCCCTCTTACATCTGAATCCACAGAGTTCCCCTCTTACATCTGAATCCACAGAGTTCCCCTCTTACATCTGAATCCACAGAGTTCCCCTCTTACATCTGAATCCACAGAGTTCCCCTTTTACATCCGAATCCACAGAGTTCCCCTCTTACATCCGAATCCACAGAGTTCCCCTCTTACATCCGAATCCACAGAGTTCCCCTCTTACATCCGAATCCACAGAGTTCCCCTCTTACATCTGAATCCACAGAGTTCCCCTCTTACATCTGAATCCACAGAGTTCCCCTTTTACATCAGAATCCACAGCGTTCCCCTCTTACATCAGAATCCACAGAGTTCCCCTCTTACATCAGAATCCACAGAGTTCCCCTCTTACATCAGAATCCACAGAGTTCCCCTCTTACATCAGAATCCACAGAGTTCCCCTCTTACATCAGAATCCACAGAGTTCCCCTTTTACATCTGAATCCATAGTTCCTCTCTTACATCTGAATCCACAGAGTTCCCCTTTTACTTCTGAATGCGGACAGTTACCTTACACTGTAAGGGGAGACTCTGCAGACTCTGATGTAAGGGAGAACTCTGGGGACTCTAACATAAGGGATGCTCTGGGAACCCTGATTTAAGGGGAAACACTGTGTCATGCCTTCATTAACAAGGCTTATGATCTTTACAATGACTTTGATTTAACTAAATTAAATCTATGCTGCCATCTAATGGCCATTTTGTTTAACTGCACTATTTATGTTACAGAGCAGTTCCCCTCTTACATCCGAATCCACAGAGTTCCCCTCTTACATCCGAATCCACAGAGTTCCCCTCTTACATCCGAATCCACAGAGTTCCCCTCTAACATCCGAATCCACAGAGTTCCCCTCTTACATCCGAATCCACAGAGTTCCCCTCTTACATCCGAATCCACAGAGTTCCCCTCTTACATCTGAATCCACAGAGTTCCCCTCTTACATCTGAATCCACAGAGTTCCCCTCTTACATCTGAATCCACAGAGTTCCCCTTTTACATCCGAATCCACAGAGTTCCCCTCTTACATCCGAATCCACAGAGTTCCCCTCTTACATCCGAATCCACAGAGTTCCCCTCTTACATCCGAATCCACAGAGTTCCCCTCTTACATCCGAATCCACAGAGTTCCCCTCTTACATCCGAATCCACAGAGTTCCCCTCTTACATCCGAATCCACAGAGTTCCCCTCTTACATCTGAATCCACAGAGTTCCCCTCTTACATCTGAATCCACAGAGTTCCCCTCTTACATCTGAATCCACAGAGTTCCCCTTTTACATCCGAATCCACAGAGTTCCCCTCTTACATCCGAATCCACAGAGTTCCCCTCTTACATCCGAATCCACAGAGTTCCCCTCTTACATCCGAATCCACAGAGTTCCCCTCTTACATCCGAATCCACAGAGTTCCCCTCTTACATCCGAATCCACAGAGTTCCCCTCTTACATCCGAATCCACAGAGTTCCCCTCTTACATCCGAATCCACAGAGTTCCCCTCTAACATCCGAATCCACAGAGTTCCCCTCTTACATCCGAATCCACAGAGTTCCCCTCTTACATCTGAATCCACAGAGTTCCCCTTTTACATCTGAATCCACAGAGTTCCCCTTTTACATCAGAATCCACAGAGTTCCCCTCTTACATCCGAATCCACAGAGTTCCCCTCTTACATCCGAATCCACAGAGTTCCCCTCTTACATCCGAATCCACAGAGTTCCCCTCTTACATCCGAATCCACAGAGTTCCCCTCTTACATCTGAATCCACAGAGTTCCCCTCTTACATCTGAATCCACAGAGTTCCCCTCTTACATCTGAATCCACAGAGTTCCCCTCTTACATCTGAATCCACAGAGTTCCCCTTTTACATCCGAATCCACAGAGTTCCCCTCTTACATCCGAATCCACAGAGTTCCCCTCTTACATCCGAATCCACAGAGTTCCCCTCTTACATCCGAATCCACAGAGTTCCCCTCTTACATCTGAATCCACAGAGTTCCCCTCTTACATCTGAATCCACAGAGTTCCCCTTTTACATCAGAATCCACAGAGTTCCCCTCTTACATCAGAATCCACAGAGTTCCCCTCTTACATCAGAATCCACAGAGTTCCCCTCTTACATCAGAATCCACAGAGTTCCCCTCTTACATCAGAATCCACAGAGTTCCCCTCTTACATCAGAATCCACAGAGTTCCCCTTTTACATCTGAATCCACAGTTCCTCTCTTACATCTGAATCCACAGAGTTCCCCTTTTACTTCTGAATGCGGACAGTTTCCTTACACTGTAAGGGGAGACTCTGCAGACTCTGATGTAAGGGAGAACTCTGGGGACTCTAACATAAGGGATGCTCTGGGAACCCTGATTTAAGGGGAAACACTGTGTCATGCCTTCATTAACAAGGCTTATGATCTTTACAATGACTTTGATTTAACTAAATTAAATCTATGCTGCCATCTAATGGCCATTTTGTTTAACTGCACTATTTATGTTACAGAGCAGTCAGTTAGAATAGCTGGTTAGGTTTGGCCCATGCAAGCCTCCGTATTTCATTCCGAGCATGCCTTGCATCTTCTTCTTCAGGAAGGAGTATGTTATGCCCCTCACTACACGTGACTGAGGTGTATTCGGGCACACTGTTAACTCCTCTCATACCAATGCATTCCAGTAGGCGCAGAATCCTTTTGAACTTTTATTAGTGCAAGATAGAGTAAAACTGTAATAGATACAAACAAATATAAATGAATAAATGATCATATAATTAGTGCCTCCCTAATTAACTATCTAGCTAGAGACACAAATGGTAAACATACCCAAGATGGATCTGGATGGGTAGCGTAGAACAGAACTCGGCAGTCCACCTGCTTGTTTCTAGAGTGAAAAAGGAAAAGGCCTGAAGAGGAAGATGCAAGGCATGCTGGGAATGAAATACGGAGGCTTGCATGGGCCAAACCTAACCAGCTATTCTAACTGACTGCTTTGTAACATAAATAGTGCAGTTAAACAAAATGGCCATTAGATGGCAGCGTAGATTTAATTTAGTTACATCAAAGTCAATGTAAAGATTATAAGCCTTGTTAATGAAGGCATGACACTCCCCGCCTGGTTTCCCACGGATACCACACATCATGGCACTCCGGAGGAGAGTAACAAAATAAGTTCAGAAACAGATCTGAGGAAAAGTTTAGGCTGGCCTTGCCTAATGACTTTGAGTTCAACTTTCCTGACATGTCCATCTTCACTGGGAAACACTTGGGTTATCAGACCCAAAGGCCACTGGTTTCTCCTTGATTGAGAGTCTTTCATGAGGACAATGGCACCAGGCTCTAAGTTGGGCTTGCTGTCTTGTCATTTGTTCCTGGTCTGTAGATTAGACAAGTATTGTTTCTTCCACTTGTTCCAAAAGGTGTCAGCTCACACTTGTACTCTTTTTAATTGACATCTGTATAAGTCCTTTGGGTCCAGATTGACTGAAGGAGCAGTGATCACCTCTACTTTCTGAGTGAGCAAAGTGAAAGGTGTAAGCAAGAAAGGATCTTTAGGATCATTGGGTATAGATGTCAAGGGTCTGGCATTCATTATAGCTGATACTTCAGCCATGAAGGTTGTCAGAGTCTCATGTGTGAGTTTCCTTAGAGGACAGTTCTTTGGAATGCTCTTGTAAATTTGAAGACATTCTAGTGTTAGTCTCTTGTTTGATACAGCGGATGATTGCATTTTTTGCTTCTGTGAGCTCATCTACTGTATATGGCTTGTGACAATAATGCCAACCTTTGCAACAACTTGGTCTTGTAGGGGTCCCTTTAAAGGATCTGGCTATATGAACCAAGCAAGCTGTAGCTCTTTGTAAGGATTTCCAAGTGGAGAACTTATGGAAGCGCTTGGATCCCAACAGTTGGTTAGAAATGGTTGTATGTAGTGTAGAAACCTGAGGACGGATGTCTGAGTCAGATTAAGGTTCTAACAGTTCATATGTCTCCTTTTCTGGAGTGGTAGGCACTGACTTGTACAGGAAGGGTGGTCCTGTGAGCCATGTAGTGTCTTTGAGACGGGATGCTGGCACAGACCTTGTGACATGATCTGCTGGGTTATGATCAGTTGAGACAGAACGCCACTGGGTGGGCTGTGTAGACTTCCTGATTCTTAGGACTGTGTTGTGTACATAGACATAGAATCTCCTACTTTCGTTGTAAATGTAGCCCAACACTACCTTGCTGTCTGTGTAAAACTCTGTGTCCTTGAGTTCTAGATCCATCTCATGCCGCGTACACACCATCACTTTATGTGATGAAAAAAAAACGACGTTTTTAAAAACGTCACTTTAAATGACCGTGTGTGGGGGAAAACGTCGTTTTATGTCTTGTGAAAAACGACAAAAAAAATTGAAGCATGCTTCAATTTTATGTGTCGTTTTTCAAAACGTCGTTTTTTTACTTCACAGAAATTGATCGTGTGTAGCAAAAAACGACGTTTAAAACAACGTTTTTACACCCGCGCATGCCCAGAAGCTAGTTATGAAGCGAGCTTCAATGGAAAAAAGTGGTGAACGTAACCTCGCTTTGCTAGAGCATTGTGAAAAAACGATGGTGTGTAGGCAACTTCGTCTTTGAAAATTTAAGTTTCAAAAACGTTGTTTTTTAGTTCACATAAAGTGATGGTGTGTATGCGGCATTAGATGTAATAAGTTCTGCTAGTTCTACTGCTAGTACTACAATTCCAATCTTGGAATGGTGGTTTCAGGACATGGTGCTAGCTTGGCCTTGCCCATAACGATGTCCTGGGTGACTGCGCCACTTTGCGGCCATAATACATCTCTGTGCACATGTGCTAAAAAAAAGTCCAAACAGATGAGCTGTGGGAAGTGATCTGGGAGATAACAGCTCCACAATCTGGTGGAAGAGGGTGGCTGATCTCTAGTTCTTCCATTATGGCTGCCTCTTTGGGGTTGTGCCTCACCCTCACTTTCTGGCACCCAAGTCGCGTTACAAACCTCATCATCATCATCATTGTTATCCCCTCCCTCCTCATTATTACTGGAAAAAACTTGGCAATACGCTGTGGCTGGGTAAAATATGACTGCCAATTTGTTGTTTACCAGTGTTCTCCCCTCTCTGTAGGCTTATGTTCCTACCTTCCTCAACCTCAGATTCAATATCTGAATCAAGTAATGGCTGTGCATCGTCAAGGTGCAAGTGACTGAAGCTGTGTTCAAATAACTCAGCTGACTCCTCCACAGTGTTGCTCATCTTACTTTAAAAAAGTAATTAGTTACAGTTACAAATTACTTCTCCGAAAAAGTAATTGCGTTAGTGACTCAGTTACTACATTGAAAAAGTAATTAGTTACTCAGCAAAGTAACTGTGACTTTTTTTTTTAATATTCTACAATGCAATTACGTTCTATAACATCTTTAATATCAATACAAATACTGTATATAAGCACATAAGCGCCGCTTTGTGCTTATATACAGTATATACACCTCTGGTGTCACAGGTGTGGTGTCCCCCTCCTCCGCTCAGTACAGACAGCCATGCTCCCCGGGTGATGGTGTCTCTCCTACCGGCAGCTGTAAATCTCAGATGCTGTCTCCACATGTCTGCAGTCGGTGGTCCCGGGTCTGTAGTCAGCACGCTGAGGGTGAGGAGTGTCACGCTGTGCACTGGTAAGCACACTGTCTCCACTGGGGTGGAGCAAGATGGCCGCCGTTCCGGAGCTAGGCCAAAGCCGGGGACTTTCCTACGGCCGAGGCTCCGGAGCGCTCCGCGGATCGCGTGGTGTGCCGAACGGTTCGGTGACGATCCGTTGCACCACTAGTGGCGGTAGATGTAATTGCGGTAACGCCGCCCAAGTAATGGGAACGCAGTTACCACGAGGGGAGGAGTAATCAGTTAGATTACTCGTTACCCTCTAAAGTGGCTGTGTTAGGTAACAGCGTTTATTTTAACGCCGTTACTGACAACACTGCTCTTTCATGCCTGATTCTGGGACTATGGCAGGAGTAGCTGTGGACAAGGAGAGAGAATAAGCCATACTGGCAGCTGCAGTGGATTGCGCACTTGTCTCTGCTTAGGTGACAGAGCATGAGAAGGATAATGCTGGTTTAATAAGCCAGTCTACCACCTCCTCTGCATGCTGTGGTCGGATGGAACAGGCAGCATCACTAAACAGAGGAAATTATGCCCTGTCTGAGGACTAACCATGCCCACCTTTGCCTGTGGACACGTATGCTGCTGGCCCCCTCACAGTGCCAGGGGAACATGAGGGTGTTTGCTTTTTGACAAAATGTTATAAAGATGTGGAAATGTGTACATGGACAGATTTTAATCAATGGAAAGTGGTGTTTGGTGCACTTTAACTTGAGTACTCACTACACAGACACACTCCAATGACACACAACAATATACTGCAGTAAAACTGCACTGATGCACTGAAATATACTGTGGTAAATGTGCACTAACACACTGAAATGTACTGCGTTAAATGTGCAGCAATGCACTCAAATATACTGCGTTAAATGTGCAGTAGCACAACGATATATACTGCGGTAAACGCACAGTAATGCACTGATATATACTGTGTTAAACATGCATATATGCACTCAAATATACTGCATTAACCATGCAGTAACACACTGATATTTACTGTGTTAAACCTGCAGTAATGCACTCAAATATACTACGTTAAATGTGCAGTAACGTACTAATATATACTGCGATAAACGTGCAGTAATGCACTCAAATATACTGTGTTCAACATGAAGTAATTTACTCATATATACTGCATTAAACATGCAGTAATGCACTGATATATACTGTGTTAAACCTGCAGTAATACACTGATATATACTGTGTTAAACGTACAGTAACACACTGATATGTACGGTGTTAAATGTACAGTAACACACTCAAATATACCGCATTAACGCATTGATATATACTGCGTTAAACGTGAAGTAACACACTCAAATATACTGTGTTAAACCTGCAGTAATGCACTCAAATATACTATGTTAAACGTGCAGTAACGTACTAATATATACTGCGTGTCCTGGTTCATACAGCATTAAACGTATAGTAACGCACTGATATATACAGTACTGCATTAAACGTGCAGAAATGCACTGAAATATACTGCTGTAAACATGCAGTAATGCACTGATATATACTGCATTAAACGTGCATCAATGCACTCAAATATACTGCGTTAAACGTGCAGTAACACACTGATATATACTACGTTAAGCATACAGTAACTCACTGATATATACTGTTATACCAGTAACGTATACTGGTATATACTGCATTAAACGTATAGTAATGCACTGATATATACTGTGTTAAACGTGCAGTAAAACACTGATATTTACTGCATTAAATGTGCAGTAATGAACTGATATATACTGTGCTATATCCCCTGTATCTGCATGTGCCGAAGACATCAGCACATGCGCACTGAAGCAACGGCATGCTTCAGTTTCTGGCGGCTCTCGCGCTTATGTGCGGGAGTGACGTTGCGGCGGCTCCGGTGAATTAAAGAGCGATTCATACTAGCCCATTATGCTTTTAATTGGCAGGTTTTGCAGGGAGCAAAAGAGGAAGTAAAACCCATCAGGGTTTACTTACTCTTTAATGGTCACACGACACTCACAAAAACTGTCGCCAAAGTAAAAAGGAATGGTCACACTACACTCACACTGAACTATCACTAGATTCACACTAAACTGATATTCTAAACTGACAATAGAAGCACAATAGAACACTAACTCACTAGTAACACTGAACAGAGCTCTGTTCTATCTTTTTCCACGTCAATATCAGACTGCAAATGGCCGCTATGGGGAGAATATTTTTATAGTGTGGGGCAGGAGTAAGAGCAATGAGCCATGATTGAATAGAGACATCAATACTTTCTCCAATCATGGCTCTGACAGTGCTCTGTGATTGGGCAAAGCTTTAATTGCTTTAGACTATCCCAGCTTCCAATGACCTGTGCGGCAGCGCAGTGCATTGTGGCCATTCGGCGGGCCGAACAAACGGTCGAACGCCCCAATAATTTGCCCCAATAAATCGGGTGTTTATCGAACGAGCTAACAGCCAATGTTCGGCCCCAACTCATACTTGGGCTGAACCATCCGCCCAACTCTAGTCAGAGTGAGAACAAGAATTCTAGCACAAGAGCTCCTAGTTAACTTTAAACTGATGAACTGTAAAGACTTTTAAACCGCCACCTATGGGGATTTTTTGGCACCATAGTTTTTGTCAATATCACAAGCACATGCAGTTTTAAGACATGGAGTGTTTGGTATCTATTTCCTCGATGCAACCTCATCTTTTATATTTTAACCACAAATGGGTATTATGTGGTGTGTTTTTGCAATAATTTTCTATTTATTTCTTTGCACTAAACAATTTTTTTCCTGAAAATTTGCAATTAATAAACAATTGCGCAAATATCATGTGACATAAAAAAAAAACTTTTTATTTTACAGGACCTCGGATTTAAAAAAATATATAATTTTATTGGATAGTTCTGGGGGTCATTTTTTTGCAAAAAATTCAGGCCCAGATTCTCAAAAGAGATACTACGACGCATCTCCAGATACACCGTTGTATCTCTGCCTAGCGCCGTCGTATCTATGCGACTGATTCTTAGAATCAGTTACGCATAGATATTCATTAGATCCGACAGGCGTAAGTCTTACGCCGTCGGATCTTAAATGCAATTTTTTTTGCCCGCTGGGTGGCCCTTCTGTCGATTTCCCCGTCGAGTATGCAAATTAGCTAGATACATGAATTCCCGAACGTACGCGCGGCCGACGCAGTAAAGTTACGACGTTTACGTTAGGCTTTTCCCGGCATAAAGTTGCCCCTGGGTCTATGAGGCACAGTCAATGTTAAGTATGGCCGTCGTTCCCGCGTCGAAAATTTAAAAAGTTACGTTGTTTGCGTAAGTCGTCCGTGAATGGTGCTGGACGTAATTTACGTCCACGTCAAAACCAATGACGTCCTTGCGACGTCATTTAGAGCAATGCACGCTGGGATTTTTTAGGGACGGCGCATGCGCAGTTCGTTCGGCGCGGGGACGCGCTTCATTTAAATGATACACGCCTCCTACCCGCCGAATTTGAATACCGCCAGGTGATTTACGTTACGCCGCCGCAACTTTACACGCAAGTGCTTTGTGAATTAAGCACTTGCCTGAAAAACTTGCAGCGGTGTAACGTAAATCAGATACGTTACGCCCGCCCAAATTTACACCCATCTACGAGAATCTGGGCCTCAGATTTTTACATGTATGCGACACATAAACAAAATTGCTTTGGAGCCAAACTGAAGATTGTACATAAATATAAGTATATATAAATATAGAAACATTTGAATGGCCATTATCATATCACCATAGCAATGCTAAGTAGCAGTAATGTCTCAAAGAAAGATGACATGTTTATATTATATTTCCAGGCCTTGGTTTTTGTTATGGGAGTTCTGGTAGGGTTTGACCTTCCCTTTGTGTGTTGCCGTCTATTTTGCTTCCACTGGGGATTTATACACACGGAGAACCTCTTTGTTTAATAAACATTTATAGAACTGACATGTTTTACCCCCGAAGAAATTCTCTCTTTGTCTTCTTTTTTGGCCTCTAAAGATCAATATAATGTAGGTCATATTTAGACCATTCTGTACTTATTGAACCTTGCAACAGTTGCTATAAATAACATGAGTTATTACTTTCCTGTATAGCATATCTTTATTTTCTTACATTTATCATATACAGTAGTTATGTATAATTTCTACAATTGTATAGAAAGGTTTAAAGGGTGAACTGCAGCACCTAGACACTTGAAGGATTATACTGGGGAGTACTGGGAATTGTACCTTATTTCCCCTCACACAAAACATACAACTAGAAATAATCACATTCTGCTCTTTCATGAAGAAACTTATTTAGTAGGATTGGCTAAAATGCTCCTTGTTTATTTACCTACTCTTCTTCCCAAAAAAATGAATTTTTTTCCAAGTATTCTAAAAACCTTAGGGCCATATCCTCAAAAGAGATACGACGGCGTATCTACTGATACGCCGTCGTATCCCTGTTTCTATCTTTGGAACTGATCCACAGAATCAGTTTCCAATAGATAGACAGAAGATCCGACATGTGTAAGGGACTTACACTGCCGGATCTTAGGATGCAGTACCGCATCCGCCGCTGGGGGCATTTAGTGTCGAAATGCCGCTTCGGGTATGCAAATTAGCACTTACGGAGATCCACAAAGCTTTTACGCTTCGTTTTTTCTCCGTAAGTATTAAGTTGCATGTGTAAAATTAGGGCTGCTTTTACAAAGTGTAAACTGTTTACACCTTGTAAAAGCAGACCCTTCTGTCCAGCGACGCGGTTTTTTTTTTTGTTTTAAATTTTTTTTTTCCCGCCGTATCTTTTTTTTTTCCGACGCAACTTTATTGACCCGACGCGATCCACAAAGCTCGGCGTAACGTAATTTCACGCTATGCACGTCGGGAAAATGACGTCACGAGCATGCGCAGTACGGCCGGCGCGGGAGCACGCCTAATTTAAATGGGAATCGCCCCCATTTGAAGAGGAACGCCTTGCGCCGGCGGAATTTACACAGCCGAAAATTTCTAGGTAAGTGCTTTGTGGATCGGGCACTTAGGTAGAAATTTTAAGGCAGTGTAACTTAAATGGGAATTCTTACGTTACGCCGGATCTTTGTGGATCTGGCCCTAAATAACTTAAAGTGTTACTAAACCCACAACAGTAAAATCAGTCTGTATATTAAGTAAAGCATGCTCGTTATACTCACTGTGGAACCTAAGAGGTTAATCCTCTGCATTGTGTAAAAAGGCTGCTTGATCCCATCTTCTCTGATCCTCCCCTTCGTCCACCATCCCCAGTTCATCTTCGGATAAGACAGAGCCTTGGAGTCACTCTGTACGTGCTCAGTTTGGTGTGCATTGTTTCTAACTATGGAACTGATCCACAGAATCAGTTTTCCATAGTTAGGCAGAAGATCCGACATGTGTAAGGGACTTACACTGCCGGATCTTAGGATGCAGTACCGCATCCGCCGCTGGGGGCATTTTGTGTCGAAATGCCGCCTCGGGTATGCAAATTAGCACTTACGGAGATCCACAAAGCTTTTCAGCTTCGTTTTTTCTCCGTAAGTTTTAGTTTGCAAACGCAAAATTAGGGCTGCTTTTACAAAGTGTAAACTGTTTACACCATGTAAAAACAGACCCTTCTGTCCAGCGACGCGATTTTTTTTTTGTTTTGAATTATTTTTTTTTCGCCGTATCTTTTTTTTTTCCCGACGCAACTTTATTGACCCGTCGCGATCCACAAAGCTCGGCGTAACGTAATTTCGCGCTATGCACGTCGGGAAAATGACGTCACAAGCATTTCTAGGTAAGTGCTTTGTGGATCGGGCACTTAGGTAGAAATTTTAAGGCAGTGTAACTTAAATGGGAAAATTTACGTTACGCCGGATCTTTGTGCATTACCCCCACAATATTTTTTACTTTTTGCTATAATAAATATCCCATTTAAAAAAAAAAAAAAAAAAATTCTCAGTTTAGGTATTCTTCTACATATTTTTGGTAAAAAAAAAAAATCGCAATAAGCGTATAGTGACTGGTTTGCGCAAAAGTTATAGCGCCTACAAAATAGGGGACATAATTATGTTTTTTTTTATTATTTTTTTTTTACTAGTAGTTTACTGCGATTTTTTATTGGGACTGCGACATTATGGCAGACACATCGGACACTTTTGACACATTTTTGGGACCATTCACATTTATACAGTGAACAGTATGCACTAATTACTGTATAAATGTGACTGGCAGGGAAGGGGTTAACACTAGGGGGCGAGGAAGGGATTAAATGTGTAGCCTAGTGAGTGTTCTAACTGTAGGGGGAGGGGACTGACTGGGGGAGGTGACCGATCTGTGTCCCTATGTACAAGGGACACAGCATCGGTCTCCTCTTCCTGACAGGACATAGAGCTCTGTGTTTACAAACGTCCCTGCTCAGTTACTGGGCAATCGCAGGTGCCCGGCGGCCATCGCGCGCCCCCTAGCGGCTTTAAAAGACGAGGACGTCATATGACGTCCTGTCAGAACAACTGAGCAACTATGCCGCCGTCAATCGACGGCGGCTGGTAGACAAGTGGTCAAAAGGCTAAAAATAAAACCTATGTGGCTCACGACCAAAGTTAAAAAAGCTATAAACAATAAGAAAAGAGCTCATAGATGAGTTCTTGCTGGGAAAAAAAACTGTTTAAGCAACAGACAGCTATGACTAAGCATCTATCTATGATGTGAAACATGTTAGCTTTTTTGTCCCCTATGTCCACTTTCTACCATTGATTGCAGTGTTGCATGAATTTTTGGATGTTATACAGCTTTGGATTTTATCCTTTGTTCATTTTGTTTCAATAAATCGCCTATCAGAGTGCGGCAGTCCAGGAACATTTCTTTTTTCCACGGATCAGTGCAGTCTGCACCTGTCAGTACTACAGGGCGGGAGCACAGCATAGGTCGCAGGGCTTGGAGCGGTACTCTTTTCCATTCTACATTCCACTTTGCCTTACCAGGATACTTTCAAGTACACTTTGTTTATCCTGCTCAACAGTACACCAAGTATACGAACGCCAGGCTAGCCGAGATCCTGGATATCTCCATTGTGAGGACCCTTTCTGTTAGACCCCTTTCACACTGTGGAGTTTTTCAGGCAGTACAGCGCTAAAAATAGCGCTGCCATACCGCCTGAAAAACTCCGTCACTGCCTACTCAATGTGAAAGCCAGAGGGCTTTCACACTTAAGCGATGCGCTGGCGGGAGAGAAAAAAAATCTCCTGTCAGCAGCATCTTTGGAGCGGTGAGAGGAGCGGCATGTATACCGTTCCTTCACCGCTCCTTCCGGTATTAACCCTTTATCGGCCGCTAGCGGGGGTTAATAACGCCCTGCTAGCGGCTGATTCCTGCGACAATCCCGGCGGTATAGCGCCACTATTTTTAGCAGCGCTATACCGCCACTGCGGCTCCCGCTCCAATGTGAAAGGGGCCTTACGCTTTTAGTATTGGCAATTTAGTGATTCCACTGATTACCTTTTAAAGGGGAGCTCTCACAATAATTGTTAAAGTGATCTTTTTTTTTTGGCCTATTACCTCACATGATCATTGTCTGTGATTTCAGGATTAAAGGGAAACAGACTGACCGTGTTTAATCCAGATATGTTGCCCTTTGTGCCTGAGATACACAGGCCACTTTAGGCCCCTTTCACACTGGGGCGTTATTCGAGCGTTATTCGAGTGAAGCCTCATCTGCAATCCCAATGTGCTGGTAAAGCACCGCTAAGACCCTAATGTTTTAGGGCGATTTTGCAGTGACTCAGTGTGAAAGGGTAAGGCGTTTTTACAGCGCTTTCAATTCATTTCAATGGAGAGGGGCGTTTTTGGAGTGTTTTTTTTAGCGCCCCAAAAGCTGCTCCAAAGATGCTGCTTGCAGGACTTTTCTCGACGCCCCGCCAGTGCAGTGCCTCAGTGTGAAAGGGTAAGGCGTTTTTACAGCGCTTTCAATTCATTTCAATGGAGAGGGGCGTTTTTGGAGCGTTTTTTTTAGCGCCCCAAAAGCTGCCCCAAAGATGCTGCTTGCAGGACTCAGTGTGAAAGGGTCCATTGAGATGAATGGGGAGCGTTTTATGAGCATTTTAATAGCGCTATTTTTAATGCTAAAATGCTGTAAAAACGCTTCAGTGTGAAAGGGGTCTAATGCCCTGTACACACGATCGGTTCATCCGATGAAAACGGTCTGATGGATTTTTTCATCAGATATCCGATGAAGATGACTTTCATCAGTCTTGCCTACACACCATCAGTTAAAAAAACGATCGTGTCAGAACGCGGTGACGTAAAACACAACGACGTGCTGAGAAAAATGAAGTTCAATGCTTCCAAGCATGCGTCGACTTGATTCTGAGCATGCGTGGATTTTTAACCGATGGACGTGCCCACAGGCGATTTTTTTTCTATCGGTTTTTTAATCATCAGATAATTTTAAAACAAGTTCCTAGTTTTTTCACCGATGGATAAAAAAAACGATGGGGCCCACACACGATCGGTTCGTCTGATGAAAACGGACCGTTAACCCCCGGACCATATTGCTGGTCAAAGACCAGAGCACTTTTTGCGATTCGGCACTGCGTCGCTTTAACTGACAATTGCGCAGTGGTGCGACGTGGCTCCCAAACAAAATTGGCGTCCTTTTTTCCCACAAATAGAGCATTCCTTTGGTGGTATTTGATAACCTCTGCGGTTTTTAGTTTTTGCGCTATAAACAAAGATAGAGCGACAATTTTGAAAACAAATTTATATTTTTTACTGTTTACTTCAATAAATATCCCCCAAAAATATATAAAAAACGATTTTTTTCCTCATTTTAGGCCGATAAGTATTCTTCTACATCCTTTTCATTAAAAAAATCGCAATAAGCGTTTATTGATTGGTTTGTGCAAAATGTATAGCGTTTACAAAATAGGGGGTAGTTTTATGGCATTTTTATTAATATTTTTTTTTTTACTAGTAATGGCGGCAATCAGTGATTTTTTTTCGGTACTGCGACATTATGGCGGACACTTTCGACACATTTTTGGGACTATTGGCATTTTTATAGCGATCAGTGCTATAAAAATGCATTGATTACTATAAAAATGCCATTGCCAGGGAAGGGGTTAACACTAGGGGGTGGGGAAGGGGTTAAGTATGTTCCCTGGGTGTGTTCTAACTGTAGGGGTGGTGGACTCACTAGGGGAAATGACTGATCGCTGTTCATACATTATATAAACAGACGGTCAGGCATTTCTCCCCTGACAGGCCCGGGAGCTGTGTGTTTACACACACAGCTCCCGCTTCTCGCTCTGTAACGAGCGATCGCGGGTGCCTGGCGGTGATCGTGACCGCCGGGCACGCGTGCGGGAGTCTGGAGCGAGCAGGGGCCGCTCCAACTGCCGACGTAGAGCTAAGGGCTCTCGCGCAGGAGAGCCGACCTACTACCTCTGCTAATCTCTAGCAGAGGTAGTGAGGCAGTCAACCGTAAATGGCTTTAACCATGCTTGGGACAAACACGGATCTATAGTGAGGAAAAAAAATATTTCATCCCCTGCTGATTTTGTACATTTGCCCACTGACACACAAATGATCAGTCTATAATTTTAATGGTATGTGTTTTTTAACAGTGAGAGACAGAATGTTAATGAGTGAAGTATTTGACCCCTTCGCAAAACATGACTTAGTACTTGGTGACAAAACCCTTGTTGGTAATCGCAGAGGTCAGACATTTCTTGTAGTTGGCCACCAGGTTTGCACACATCTCAGGAGGCATTTTGTCCCACTCCTCTTTGCAGATCCACTCCAAGTCATTAAGGTTTCGAAGGCTGACGTTTGGTAACTCAAACCTTCAGCTCCCTCCACATATTTTCTATGGGAATAAGTTCTGAGGACTGGCTAGGCCACTCCAGGACCTTAATGTGCTTCTTCTTGAGTCACTCCTTTGTTGCCCTGGCTGTGTGTTTTGGGTCACTGTCATGCTGGAATACCCATCCATGATCCATTTTCAGAGCCCTGGCTGAGGGAAGGAGGTTCTCACCCAAGATTTGACTGTGCAGGGCCCCGTCCATTGTCCCTTTGATGCAGTAAAGTTGTCCTGTCCCCTGAGCAGAAAACACCACCAAAGCATAATGTTTCCACCTCCATGTTTCATGATGGGGATGGTGTTCTTGGGGTCATAGGCAGCATTCCTCCTCCTTCAAACACGGCAAGATGAGTTGATGACAAAGAGCTTGATTTTGGTCTCATCTGATCACAACACTTTCACCCAGTTCTGTTCTAAATCATTCCGATGTTCATTAGCAAACTTCAGACAGGCCTGTACATGTGCTTCCTTAAGCAGGGGGACCTTGCAGGTGCTGCAGGATTTCAGTCATTCATGTGTGGCGTAGTGTGTTACCAATTGTTTTCTTGGTGACTATGGTCCCAGCTGCCTTGAGATCATTGACAAGATTCTCCCGTGAAGTTCTGGATTCCTCACCGTTCTCATGATCATTGAAACTCCATGAGGTGAGATCTTGCATAAAGCCCCAAACCGAGGTAGATTGACAGTTATTTTGTGTTTCTTCCCTTTGCAAATAAACGCACCAACTGTTGTCACCCTTTCGCTAAGCTGCTTGCCGATGGTTTTGTAGCCCATTCCAGCCTTGTGTAGGTCTACAGTCTTTTCCCTGACATCCTTGGACAGCTCTTTGGTCTTGGCCATGGTGGAGAGATTGGAATCCGATTGCTTGCTTCTGTGGATAGGTGTCTTTTATACAGTTAACAAGCTGAGATTAGGAGCTCAGCTCGTTACCTGTATAGAAGACACCTGGGAGCCAGAAATCTTGCTGATTGATAGGGGATTAGATACTTACTTCACTCATTACAATGCAAATCTATTTATAACTTATATTTTTGTTGTTGTTCTGTCTCTCACTGTTAACCCACCATTAAAATTAAAAACTGATCATTTCTTTTTCAGTGGGCAAAAAAATCAGCAGGGGATCAAATACTTTCCCCCCCTCACTGTATACTGACAAAAAAGTTAATGAAAAAAAAAATACCAAAAAGGGCCGACTCGATGGACCACTCAGTCTTTTTTCTGCTATTACTTTTCTGTGTTTCTACGATTACCAGTTACATGATGGGGGTGTAAGCTCCATCCCTCACCAGTCTCATGCCTCACCAGTCTCGGAATCAGATCGATGAGTCCACAGACAGATCCCTGTTTTGGCCCACATGTAAGAGGAAGAATCGTTTGTTGGTTCCAACGGGAGGCTCTGAGGTCTATTAGGATTGGTAAGGGGGTTTATGCTCACAGATCCCATTGTTTTGCCAAGTACTACACTTTCAACACAGAACACCTGCAACATTCTCTTGGATTACAAATAGTATTGCTATCAACTGGGATGTATTATCTTGCATTGTTCATCATCTCTTTGCAGCAGCCAGAAATTTCTGTTCTATGAGCTCCATCGTTGCCAGTGAAGACAGTTTAAGGCCTTGCTGTTAGGACAGTGGGCCAGATTCTCATAGAATCGGCGTTGGCGTAGTGTAAGCCATTTACACTACGCCACCGCAACTTACTGGAGCAAGTGCCGTATTCGCCAAGCACTTGCTCCGTAATTTGCGGCGGCGTAGTGTAGATGGCCCGGCGTATGGCCGCGTAATTCAAAGGGGGCGGCTTGTATTCAAATTAAGCGCGCCCCCGCGACGATCAAACTGCGCATGCGCCGGGCGGAAAAATAGCCCAGTGCGCATGCTCCAGCTCACGACGGAAAACGTCAATGACGCCGACGTGAGCGTCATTGACGTAAAGTCGTATTCGTGAACGACTTAGGAAAACGACGTAACCGACGGAAAAAGCCGACGGGGACCCGACGCCATACTTAACATGGCAAACGACGTACGCGACGACTACACGACGCAAATTCGTTCGGGAATCGGCATATCGGGCTCATTTGCATAGTCAAATGAGAATTGAACGTAAACACCACCTAGCGGCCGGCGTCGCATTACATCTAAGATCCGACGGTGTAACTATGAGAAAATGATTCTAGGAATTACTTGCATAGATACCCGGGGCCAAAAACAGAGATACGATGGTGTTTCCTGAGTTACACCGTCGTAACTCTTTTGAGAATCTGGCCCAGTGTTAGTACTCTTAAAGGGGACACTTAACTGGTCACTATAGAATACTATCTCTCAATAGGATAAAGGTATTATAGGTCAGTCTGGAGTTTTCCTTTAAATTGGACACTTTCCTTACATTCATTGACAGCTTCTCTATAATACCCTATGGTGATTGTGTATATTGTTGCATCCATGTGTCACTACTAATTGCTATTGTTACCAGTGTTATTTTAACCTAGTCTTGGCTTAACCCAGGATTTGACTGAACAATTTTAGTTTATACTTTTCATCTCAAAGTAAAGCAGGAGAGAGTTGAAATGATTTGCTTTGTGTCTGTGTGTTACTTAAAGGTGTACATAACATGTCTGAACCTAGAGTGTCAGAGGGACTGGAGTCTTCACAGGGTCAAGGCAACATAAGAGAACATGCATTACAAAACAACCTTTGAGGAGCAGTGCTACACTAGCAAGGTGTACCTAATAAAGTGTCCGGTGAGGGTATAAGAGCCCTGAGCGGCTGAATGTCTTTGTTTAGGTGGGTAGTAAAACTGTCACTCAATAGCCTACCTTTACCGCCCCCTTGTTGAGTCAATGCCACAAAGAATTAAGACAGTTCTGAAGGCAAAAGGGGGTCCAACCCGGTACTAGCAAGGTGTACCTAATGAAGTGGCCTGTGAACGTATATGCCCCCAAACCAACAGGATGCGACATATCTGCAGGTGAAGAAGTCATACACGACCTGACCCATGTAGCAATAAGCCAAATAATAATTAAAGGGTATCTCCATTTTCGTGGGGGGAAAAAAAAGCAAATAAAAAAATAATAATATAGCGCATGTAATTGTGACAATAATCATATTGTAATTGAATGTTATTAAAAATTACCTTTCCTTTTCAATCTGCAGCCAATGTAATTTTCTGAGAATGCAATGAAATATGGCTACCTGGAGTTTTCTGTACACAGAATGTATACTGACCACTCCCCAGAAACATCATTTCCTGCTTGTGTGATTGGCTCACCAATTTTCCCAGAAGTCTGCCTAAAGCCTCGTACACACAGTCGGACATCAAACAAACTTTCCCTTGGATTTTTGTCCGAAGGGAGTGGTCTGGTCACACCCATAGCATACACACGCTCGGACTTTTCTGCAAACGTTTCTAAAACTTTCCCAACATCACGTGGTTTTTCTGCTCTTTTCTGCTCTTTACCGCCACCCTTTGGTTAACTTCTGCTATTGTTGGTTGATTCTAACATTGGTTCTGGGCATGCATATTTGCACTTTGTACAAAAGTCTGATGGCTTGCTGTACACACGGTCAGACTAGGCACCATCGGACTTTTGTTGCCGAAAAGTTTGGCAGTTTGCAGACCGAATATTTTGTCCAATGAAACCCGAAAAAGTTGGTCGGATAGAGCGTACACACGACAAATTTGAAACTTGCAGATTTTGAAGTTTGTTGGCAAAAAGTCTGACCGTGTGTACGAGCCTTAAGATACAAGTCAGATTTCAGGCATCCCCTGCAAAAAAAATTTCCTTTTTGGAGAGATACTTTCAATAGAAGCACATCTAAAGGAATGCAGGCCCAGCAGATTTCCCTTATTAGTGTCATTCAGCTGCACACTTGACAGTTATTTATGAAACCACTCCCATTAGATCAACTCAGAGGCACAGATAAACACACATGGATTTCTTCAGAATAACAAAGGGTGGGAATCTGCAACAAAGGTTGTTATAATCCTTGCAATGTACATAGATCACCCAGAGGGGAATGTTTTTTTTCCCAACAAAAGTGGAGTTACGCTTTAAAAGGAAATTGCTCATGAATTCAGTAACATGGCAAAATAAGCAAAAAGTAACGGCAACAATTAGCACCTGCTTACAAGTGTTCAAATCTTGTTTACAGCTGATAATGAAGAACTGCGAACAGAGTACAAACAGGGTTAATTATGCTATACATAACTCCACATACCTCTCCTAAACATTACAAAGCAGGGAGAGAGTGTAATGCCGCATACACACAAGCGGAATATCCAATGGTATAAGTCAGACAGAAGCTTTTCATTGGATATTCCGTCCGTTTGTATGCCCCTCCAGACTTTTTCAGACGGAATCAGATAGAGAACATGTTCTCAATTTTTCTGAATTTCTGTTCGTCTAGATGCAATTCCGACGGACTAAAAACCACACATGCTCAGAATCAAGTCGACGCATGCTTGGAAGCATTGAACATTTTTTCGGCTTGTAGTGTTGTACGTCACCACGTTCTTGACGGTCGGAATTTGGTGTGACCGTGTGTATGCAAGACGGCTTGAGCGGAATTCCGTCGAAAAACCATCAGAGTTTATTCCGTACAGGGCATAAGGATTTTAAGCACGGATTGCCTCTTGTACACTGCTGCCTAAAAACGCAGGCCCGGATTCATGTAGCACTTACGTCGACGTATCTCGAGATACACCGCGTAAGTGCACATGCGCCATCGTATCTATGCGCCTGACTCTGAAAGCAAGATACGCCTGAAACTAGGCTTCATCCGACCGACGTAAGTTTCCTACGCCGTCGCCGTCCCGTGGACGTATCCCTGTGCGCATGCTCCAAATCACGTCAGAACTACTCCCTAAGATACGACGAATCACTGCCTACGACGTGAACGTAACCTACGCCCAGCCCTATTCACGTACTACGTAAACGACGTAAAATACGACGGCTGTGTTCCCTGGTCCATACCTTAGCATGAGTTGCGCCTCCTATATGGGGAATAACTTTACGCCGGACGTACGACTTACGCAAACCGTGTATATTATGCGCCGGGCACAACTACGTTCGTGAATCGACGTATCTCCCTCATTTGCATATGTGCATAGAAAATCTACGGGAGCGGCAAATGCGCCCAGCGTAAATATACGCCTACGATACGACGGCGTAGGCAAGTTACGTCGGTCGTAGGAAGCCTATTTTTAGGCGTATCTCGGATTGTGGGAACGGTGCACAGATACGACGGCGCATAGTTACACTTACGCGGCATTTCTCTAGATACGTTGGCGTAAGTGCTTTGTGAATCCGGGCCTTAGGCTTTTTTTTATCGGATCTAAATGCAGCCCCCTTTTTTTCAATGTGCCCGTACACACAAGCGTGTAAAAATGCACTATGTATAGTTAAATAAAGTACAACAAATCTGAGTTGCCGTTCAGGATTTTATACACAACCGTGCAAAAATAAACACAAATACGCAAGTACATGCAAAAAAAAATTGAATTCAAAGAAAAGAAAAAATCGATTCTGAGAGCTAGGATTTATTTTACTCTTGTACGTGTTTATGCGCAAATACACACAAATATGCGCAGAGTAAGCACAAGAAATGTTGGCTACTGAGGTTCAAACATCAGTGCCATATGCAAGTACCCTAAAAAGCACTTTAAAGGGTAACCAGCATTTTTTAAATTTTTTTTTTAGTTATGCTATAACTGAAGCAGATGTTATTCCAATTTGTCTGTAAAAGTGGAAATACGCTTTATGTCACATGCCATTCATTTGCTTTTTCAGGGAAAGTGAAGACATCTGAAAATCACTTTTCACACCTTTAATCGTCCTATTAATCTTTGATTACATGGATATAAAATGCAGTCAGACTGAAAAGATAACAAAGTGGACATGGCAGCAATTGTCAGTATAAAGTGACTGACATGACTTCAATGTAGCCATCTATAGACCCCATTGTTCATTGATTAGCTAAGCTCCCAGTGTTCCTATCTCTCCAATCCAGGTTCCTTTATTTGGATGCCTTTGTATTTTTCCATGGAGAGCAGTTACTTGATTTTCTTTTTTTCAATTTTACATTTTTATTAATTTCTCAGTTGACATTTTCCAACATTGTTAACACAGATTTTTTTTAGTAACTTATAAAATCGTTGGGTATTCCATTGTTTAAACATATATTAAAGAACACGTAAAGAAGTGATTAAACTGTGCACCCCCCCCTTTTTTTTTTTGTCTCTGGCCGCGCTCACGGAGGAGCCCTTGTTGGGGCCGCCTAGACTGTGAGGTACCCGCTTTGCGAGTCCTCGTCTGTTACGGGTGATATGCAGGAGACCTGACTTTGAGCTCACGGCTAGACGCGCTCACCGTTTCCGGAGACCTCCAACCGGTAGAGACTATGCCTAGCGATCCCTCCCGGTCGTGTCCTGATATGGACTCAGGCTTAGCCGCTGACTCGTTTTAGCCCTTGGTTATGGGGCGCTGATCGGGAGGAGGAGACATGCTGGGGTGCCCTGGGGGAGGGGGGTGCGGGTTGGCTTTGTGAAGGATGACCATGATGCCCTGACGGCGGGCCCTTCTTTGCCCCCCCGGTGACTGAGGGGTGCTATGTTCATAGACCTAGAAGGAGGTTAAGCGGGCGGACCCCAGCGGGAGGAGGGGGGAATGGTTCGGGCTATTTTGATGGTTCAAAGTTTAACTGCTTATTCTCATCTGTGCAATATAACGGTTTAAATATGTTAATAATAGCGCTTGCCTGCTGTTAGTATGTTTTCTTTTGCATGCATGTTATGGTGTACTTATCTGATTTATGTTATTAAATGCTCTCCCTCTCTTGGGAGGCGGGGTGACCGGGGGTGGCCGGTGGACCTCTCACTGGCTGTCTCTTTCTAATCCCCCACTTAGGACGACACTCCAATACCAGCTTTTGTTCTGGTGAGTGTCTAGGCACAATTGTGCCCATTTCTTTTAGTGTACCACACCTACTCACTTTTGTAGGTCTTTTGACTGTACTAATCCCCTTCTAAAAGAGGTGCTTGGGCTTCAAGCCACCACCCCTCTCTCTCCCCCCCTTTCTCCCTACCCTCTATTCCCCCACCTCTCTCTCCCCTCTACTCTCCCTCTCCTACTACCGCCTCCCCCCCCTTCCCCCCTCCTTATAGACAGGGCGATGGATTCCATTCGGGTGGTATCTTTGAATGCCAGAGGCCTGAACACACCTGAAAAGAGGCGCATGCTCCTCACTGATTTGAAGGGGTCCCACGCGGATGTCGCCTTCATCCAGGAGACTCATTTCAAACATGACAAACTGCCCATTTTAAAAAGTAGACTATTTCCACTGACTTACCACTCCACCAACCCCACAGCTAAATCCAAGGGTGCTACCATTCTGATTTCTAACAAAGTGCCATGGAAATGCCAGGCGTAACTGATAGACCCCGGAGGACGGTTCGTCTTCCTGAAGGGCCTGGTGGGCACCACATTACTCACTCTAGCGACAATTTATGCCCCGAATGACCAACAGGCCAAATTTATCTCTTCCACCCTAGATAAATTATCGGACTTCATGGAGGGCCAGTTGATTCTCGGCGGAGATTTTAACGCCCCCTTGATTCCTCCCTCTGACACCTCATCTGGAAGCTCGACGATACCCCCGGCGCAAAGAAAAAGGATAGCCACTGCCCTACACAAAGCGCGCCAAATAGATGTTTGGCGTCTGCAGCACCCCACGGAACGGGATTACACGTATTACTCCGCACCCCATAAATTGTACTCCAGAATTGACTTCTTCCTGATCCCACACAACCAGCTCCACGCGGTGTCCGAATCGTCGATTGGCCACATTACCTGGTCGGACCACGCACCCATTTACCTAACGTACACCTTAGATGTAGGCGCCTCAACTAGACCTAGGTTCTGGCGTCTCAATGAGAGCCTCCTCCAGACCCCGGAGGTCCTGGCGGATGTCTCGAGCGAGCTTCCCCTGTATTTCCGGGAAAACGATACCCAAGATTGCGACCCTGGTTCGCTCTGGGAGGCCCACAAGTCTGTGATACGAGGTGTCCTCATCAGACATGGTGCACGCATCAAGAGAGAACGCAATGCCCAACTCGCTGCATTGCTTTCTAAACTTCATGCAGCGGAATCGCTACACAAACATAGGCCCACGCCTGAGCGGGAGACAGAATTGGGGGCCCTACGCAAACAAATTACGGACCTTCTCCTCTATAGGGCGAAAGCGGCGGTACAGATCTGCCGGAAAATAGGCTATGAGTCGGGCAACAAATGCGGCAGGGTATTGGCCAAATCGGTCAAGGAACAAAAATCGGCGGCCTATATCCCCCACATTGCTGGCCAGGGGGGAGGTAGGGTTACACTGCCGCAACACATTTCCCGAGAGTTCAGGGACTTTTACCACTCACTTTATAACCTGCCAAACAGAGACCCGCCACAAGCGGACATAGACGAATAAATATTGACTTCACAAATGCCGTCCCTTTCCCCGGAGGCCCTGGAGGACCTTGAGGCCCCGATCACGCTGGAAGAACTCCAGCTTGCTCTGGGATCTATGAAGCCGAATAAGGCCCCAGGCCCGGACGGCTTCACTGTCCAGTACTACAAATCCCTTCTCCCGATTCTAGGCCCGCGTATGGTCTCCTTTAATGTAATAGGTGGGGGTTCGCAGTTTCCTAGGGACACCCTAAAAGCTCATATCACATTGATTCATAAGGAGGGTAAAGACGCAGGTTCCTGTGGGAGTTATAGGCCCATCTCCCTCTTGAATACCGATTTGAAGTTATTCACCAAAATCCTCTCCACCCGCTTGGCGCACCATCTCCAGTCCCTGTCTCATCTCGATCAGGTGGGTTTCATCCCCACAAGGGAAGCCAGAGACAACACCATCAAGGTCCTCAACCTGGTCCACCTGGCAAACACACACCACATCCCTTGTGTTTTTGTCAAATGCCTTTTCGGCCTCGGTACTGACAGAGTCAACTGGAAATTCATGTTCTCTGTCCTCCGACACATTGGGTTGGGGGGGAGGATGATGTCCTGGATAGGGGGATATACTCCAACCCGACGGCCCAAGTAAAAGTGAACAGACTTTTGTCGGACCCATTCCCTATCATGAACGGCACGAGACAGGGTTGCCCGCTGTCCCCTCTTCTATTTGCCCTCTCTCTAGAACCCTTCTTGTGCAGAATAAGATTGAACCCCGACATTCAAGGTCTCTCAGCGGGGACCTTGCAATGCAAGGTCTATGCTTATGCTGATGACCTCCTTTTTTCCCTGACGAACCCAACAATCTCTCTGCCGAATTTACTGAAAGAATTCCACACATACGGAGCCATCTCGAACCTCAAAATAAACTACTCCAAGTCAGAGGCGATGGGGGTGGCTATCACCCCACAGCGTATCTCAGCTATACAAGCGAGTTTTCCCTTTCAGTGGACCGACACGGCCCTCAAATATTTAGGAACGTTAATCCCGGCTGACTTGTCAAAGACATTTACTCTTAACTTCCCTCCACTGTTGGTTACGGCCCGCTCCCTGCTTGACAAATGGCATAAAGGACTACACTCTTGGTTTGGCAGATGTAACCTCATAAAGATGTGCATTCTCCACAAATTCTTGTACCTGTTCCAGGCACTTCCCATCCAGATTCCTGCTTCCTTCCTAAAACAAGTACAGGGCCTCTTTACACGTTTTATCTGGGCTCAGAAAAAGCCCAGATTGAACAAAACCCAAATGTCTCTGCCTAAGCAGAGCGGAGGCCTAGCTGTGCCAGACATCAGACGGTACCAACAAGCAGCCCATTTATGCAGAATAATAGACTGGGGACGAAACGTGTCACATAAACTTTGGACTCAAATTGAACAATCCCAGACCGTGATCCCTTTTAAAAGCGCGCTGTGGTGCATTGGCGGTCTCCCCCCGGGGCTGAAATCTCACCCACTGATAGGTATCACATTGAGACTAAGCTCCCGTGTGACCATGAGGGCGCTTCTGACGTCCGCGTCCTCGCCGCTTTTCCCGATCCTCGGTCACCCGGACTTCTTGCCGGGTCTCCACCTGGCGGAATATTCGGGTTTGAGGGAGAAGGGTTGGGAGCAGGCGTCTAGGTTTGTGACATTGGGACGCTGGGCTTCGTTGACTGAATTGACGGACTCCACGGGTGGATACAATCTCCCCTTTTGGAACGCGGTGCGGCTGCACCACTTCCTTCACTCTATCCCTGACCCGCAAAAGTTCTCACGTCCACTGACGACCTTTGAGGAATGTTGCTCGGGGACTGGACCGGCATCACAGACCCTCTCACAAATGTACTCGCTCCTAAACTCACCCCCCACACAACCTAACTTGCGCTGCCTAGAGAGATGGGAATCAGACCTTAACCGGACGTTCTCAGTGGCGCAGAGGCAACGCATCATCACCTTAGCTATAAAGTCCTCCTCCTGCACCAGACTTCAGGAAACTAACTTTAAACTCTTCTCCAGATGGTACCTCACGCCCACCAGGTTGCACAAGTGTTTCCCCTCTACGTCGGACCGCTGCTGGCGGTGCGGGGTGGAGGCGGGCTCATTACTACACATTTTCTGGTCCTGCCCAAAACTGGCGAGTTTCTGGGCGGAGGTTCGCCGTGTCACACAGACGTTTACGGAGTATGTGATCCCGGACGACGCGTCGTTCTTTTTACTGCACCTGTCGACGATGTCGGTTAAGTCCTACAAAAAATCGTTAGTATGTCACCTTGTGAATGCCGCCAAGGCGTGCATCCCCCTCCACTGGAAGCAGCAGTGCCCGCCGTCGGTTGGGTGCTGGTTGCGGAAGGTGGAGGAAACAAAACAGATGGAGGATTTGATTCTGACTGCGCAACATAAACATGAGGCCTTTACTGAGGTCTGGGGTATCTGGAATGTTTTTATTTTCTCAGACGAGGGAGCATCCCTACGAGGGTCCTGATTTTGCATTGGTCAGGAGTGGTGTCATCTACTCCCTACCCTCGCCCTGTCTGTATCCCCCATTCCATCCTTCCCCCCCCCCCTTTTTTCTCCTATTCCTCCTCTTCCTTTTCTCTCTGCTACACTAGATCTCACCTTTACTTCTATCTAAGATAAAATTGAGCACGGGGAGGTTCTGGCTCTTTGATGTTATTCATATTGATATAGTTCGCAACATGCATGTCGATATGACTCATCTTTAAGTGTGTCTAGGTATAGTGTCACTCTGCAATGCTGATTGAAATGTATACATAACCCCTCTGTACTTATTTTTTATGGACATGTATGTCCCTGTTGTAATGTTGGAATTTCTCCATGTGTGCTTTCTTAATAAAATATATATTTGAAAAAAAAAAAAAGAAGTGATTAAAGCGGAGTTCCACCCTAAAAACAATGGGCCAGATTCACGTAGAATCGCAGCGGCGTAACGTATCGTAGATACGTTACACCGCCACAATTTTTCATCGCAAGTGCCTGATTCACCAAGCACTTGCGATGAAAACTACGCCGGCGCAAGGCGGGCCAATTTAAATGGGTGTGTGCCATTTAAATTAGGCACGCTCCCGCGCCGGACCTACTGCGCATGCTCCGTTTCTTAACTCCCGCCGTGCTTTGCGCGCCGTGACGTCATTTTTTTGAACGGCGATGCGCGTAGCGTACTTCCGTATTCCCGGACGGCTTACGCAAACGACGTTAAATTTTGAATTTCGACACGGGAACGACGGCCATACTTTAGACAGCAATACACTTGCTGACTAAAGTTAGGGCACCAAAAAAAACGACTAACTTTGCAACGGGAAACTAGACTAGCGGCGACGTAGCGAACGCGAAAAACCGTTGTGGATGCGCCGTAACTCCTAATTTGCATACCCGACGCTGGTTTACGACGCAAACTCCCCCCAGCGGCGGCCGCGGTACTGCATCCTAAGATCCGACAGTGTAAAACAATTACACCTGTCGGATCTTAGGGATATCTATGCGTAACTGATTCTATGAATCGGTCGCATAGATAGAAACAGAGATACGACGGCGTATCAGGAGAAACGCCGTCGTATCTCATTTGTGAATCTGGCCCAAACTTTTTATTAACAGCTTGCCTTTAATGTAAAAAAAAAATAATTGTAAAAAAACATTTTTTACTCACATGTACATGGCTAGTTCCTAGTCTGTAGTTCCTAGTATATTCCTATTATATTTCGTAATCTGCCTAGTTCCTAGTCTGCGGTGGTTCAACTTCCTGTCGTAAGACCCCATTGCCTCCTGGGAAATGATGACACTCCTTTCAAAGGAGTCTCTGGGCATTACTGTGCCTAAAAATCCCAGCATGCACCTCTCTAGGGAAATCCAGAAAGACACAGGAACTGGGCTTCTCATGCCCACAGCTAACATGAAAACGACCACAAGATCGCTGAGCAGATATCAGGTAAGTGTTTACACTGTTTTATGTAAATTGTAAAAGAATATTGAATGTAATGTATTGTGGATTGCAAAAAAAAATTAAAAAATCTATGCCCGGAATCCCGCTTTAAGTACAAGGTATTATAATTGCTCTTGGTAATCAATTTCTGCCCACCCCTAATGGGAACAAACTGTGGGCAGAGATTGCTCGCCAAAGTTTTTATATCCACCGTTAAGGAAGAAAGGAGGAGTTCTACCACACATAGTATGCTAGTAACTCAAACTTTTGATTAAAGCGGCGGTCCGCCCAAAAAAAAAAAAAAATTTAAGTCAGCAGCTACACATACTGCTGCTGCTGACAGTTAACATAAGGACACTTACCTGTCCAGGGCGCCCGCAATGTCTTCACCCGAAGCTGACCTGTCCCTCAGGTGGAGGTGCCGGGATCTTCTGTAAGGGAAGCCTTGCGGCTGCACAGCCTGGTTCCCTAATGCGCATGCGCGAGTCTAGCTGCACATCCTGACTGGTCCCTGCTGTCTTCTGGGATCTGTGTGTCTCCTAGAAGACAGCGGGGGGGGGGGGGGGGCTGAGAAGGGGCTGGACATGGCATAAATCGCCACAGATTCCGTGGCGATCTATCCCCGGAAGTGGGGGCAAATACCTGGATTAGACAGGTATATGCTCCCCCCTCCCCCTGAAAGGTGCCAAATGTGACACCGGAGGGGGGGAGGAACTGAATAAGCAGAAGTTTCATTTTTGAAAATATTTGTAGAGTAGTTTATACGCTAATAAAAGTTCATATTGTGCTTGGGTGTTCAGTCTGGTGATTACATTTGTTAGATTAGGAGTATCTGTAAATTTCCACATGCTTGACATAGCCAGTCTTGCTGCTATTAGAGTATGTGCTACAATTGTTCTGATATTTGTAGGGTATATCTCGAGATTTATTCGCAATAATTCCATAGCGGGAGTTAGTTCTATTAAGTTTCCGGAAATAGTAGCTATGAAGGAGGATACAGAGTTCCAAAAACTGAGTAGGTTTTTGCTGGTCCATAGGGTATGGTAGAGATTACCTACTTGTTCATCGCACCTCCAACAAGTAAGAGATGCAGATGGGTAAATCTTTGATCATTTGTTTTGGGTCAAGTACCACCTGTTTAAGATTTAGCAAAACTGTGACCAAAAAATAACCATTTTTTGGTATGATCCTGACCATGACTTCTCTAGCCCAAGACAAGCATGCCATATGGAAGTTCAAACTATTTTGATTTCGCGAGTTTCATTTCCTTTCAAGGAAAAGCATTAGAAGGTCTTTGTACTAATGATATTTGGTGATTGGGTTTTACCAGAATATCTAACTTCCATCTGATGTCTGGGATGTTTATAGAATGAGCTGAGTTCCTCCCTCCAGCCAACAGTCAGATGACAGGAATCAGAATTTAAGAAGTTGTGAGAGGCTTAACCACTTACCGACCGCCGCAAGTACATATAGGTCGGCAGAATGGAAGGCTGCACAAAGGGACGTACCTTTAAATTTGCTCCCTTGCCGCATGCTCAGTGAGCATGCCCGCCAGGGCTCAAGTCCTACGGGAACGTGTGGGAAAGGAGTTCCTGCACTTTTTTCACAGCAGGAACTCGGTTCCCTTTGCAGGACTAGAGCAGCCGAGCCGCCTGAGCCAAATCTTCACTAAGCGGCAAGTGAAGCAAGTTCTTTCTAAATCCCGCCATAACTCGCGGCAGACCTCCGCTATGTCTCCTGGGAACAATGACAAAAGCTCCCAGGAGACATTGCGGCATCGAGGAAGTGACGGAATACCCGCACACTACCCGATGAATCCATATACAGGAAGCGGCCAGTAACATAAAGGATTACTAAGGTACAGTGGATCGAAAAAAAAAAAAAACATGTGGTTTAGTAATTATGCATATGAGCGTATCACTTTTTTTTTTTGGTGGGGGAGTGGAACTTGGGTGGGAGTTCCCACACTTTTTTCCCCAGGACTTGACCCCTGATGCCCGCAGTAGGGTGACCACGTGTCCCGGATTGCCTGGGACAGTCCCGCACTTTGCAGGTCTGTCCCGGGCACCTTCATTCCAGGACAATACAGTGTCCCGGAATGAAACTGACACAGTCACCCCCCAAGCCTAACTAATGCCCCCAAAAAAGGCTGTCACATCACCACTTTACTCACTGACAGTACTTGTCCTGTCCGGAAATGCATGGAGGAGCACAGTCCCCGCCTCTGCTTGTGATTGGAGAAATCATGAATCCCGCCTCTTGTGTCCAATCACCGTGCTGTGATTCGTTACAGCACATTCCTTTTTTTTGGGAAGGGGGGTGTCCCTGAAAGGTAGTTTGGAAATGTGGTCACCCTAGCCCACGGGTCCCGTGGACTTGATGTCTGCCGGGTGCCCGCGATTGTCTCACGGAGCAGCAGAACGGGGAGATGCCTATGTAAACAAGGCATTTCCCTGTTCTGCCTAGTGACAGGACAGTGATCTACTGCTCCCTGTCATCGGGAGCAGTGATCACTGTCGTGTCGTCACTGGTAGCCCATCCCCCACAGTTAAAATCGCTCCCTAGGACACACTTAACCCTTTTCTTGCCCCTAGTGTTTAACCCCTTCCCTGCCAGTGTCATTTACATAGTAATCAGTGCAATTGTATAGCACTGATCGCTGTATAAATGACAATGGTCCCAAAATAGCGTCAAAAGTGTCCGATGTGTCCATCATAATGTTGCAGTCACGCAAAAAAAAAAAAACGCAGATCGCCGCCATTACTAGTAAAAAAACAATATTAATAAAAATGCCATAATCTATCCCCTATTTTGTGGACGCTATAAACCAATCAATATACGCTTATTGCGATTTTTGTTACCAATAATATATGTAGAAGAAAACATATCGGCCTAAACTGAGGACATTTATTTATTTATTTATATATATATATATATATATATATATATATATATATATATATATTTGTTGAGGATATTTATTATAACATTAAGTAAAAAATATAGCTTTTTACACATTTTCGCTCTTTTTTTGTTTTTAGAGCAAAAAATAATAATCGCAGAGGTGATCAAATACCACCAAAGGAAAGCTCTATTGGTGGGAAAAAAAGGAAGTACATTTTGTTTGGGTGCCACGTCGCACTACCGGGCAATTGTCATTTAAAGCGACACAGTGCCGAATCGCAAAAAAATGGTCATTGGGCAGCCAAATCCTCCGGGGCTAAAGTGGTTAAAGCAAATCTATAGAGATTTTGAACATGTTAGATTATTATGGTCGGGGAAAATCCTGTCCTGAAGCACTGTGCAAATCCCATACTGTAGCAGCACTCCTGTCAGTCCATTTTAAACCTGACCAACTTTTATAGGTCCGTCTGATCATATTAGGGATAGAAGGATAACACTTTGGGAGTACAGTTCTGAAGATAAGCGGTGGTCCTAGTAAGACAAATATGAGCATGCACCTTACACCCAGATCCACACCCCGTGAGTCTCCCTCCCCATGGGGTTCAAACTGACCAGAAAACAGTAAATCACAAGCCTTGAAATTATCAGAAGGAAGTCATCCAAAACAGAGGTCTGGTTTGTGCTGCAAATCACTCCTTTTTATTTTACCTCAATATGAGTCAAGGTCTCAATATGCTTATTGCCCCACCATGGTTTTTTAGGCATCTGTGGCCGTGGTAAATGGAACTCCTGTTCTCCTCTGTCTTTTTACCAGTCTTTTGACTTTATAAAATGTCTTTCTTTTTTCTTTTAATCGGGTAAATGCTAGATATTGCATTTAATATTTTGCATTGGTTCCAGCAGATGGAACTTTAGTCTCTTTTCATTTTTCAAGGGAATGCTAGCAGTCTGCTGTAAAACTCTTGAGAGTAGGAAATCTTGTAGCTAAAATTGCAAATTAGAGCATAAGAGGAATGATTTATCTGAGTGACTCACCCCCCTGATCAGATGGTTCAGTCTAAAAATTCTGTCAAAGGAAGCCAGGAAACAGGATGCTAAAGCTGCGCTATCTCTTTACATAACCCAATTTACTTTGGAAATCCTTTATCACCAGTTTTTATTTATATGACATACACTGTAAACATATAGTTCAAAAATGACATAAAACATTAGGTTAAAAATGCATATACCATATATTCTCGAGTATAAGCCAAGTTTTTCAGCCCCTTTTTTAGGCTTATACTCGAGTCAGTGTACCTGAAATTATTGACAGGCTGCGGGCGTCCATTGATTAAAAGTCGCGGTCTCCTCCTTGTCCCTTCCGTGATAGGCGTTTCTCAGCAGACACAGTTCCACCTATCACGGACGTTCTCTGATCCTCGGACTCAGTTTCCCAGCAGACACTGGGCCGGATTCAGATAGGTTAGCGGATCTTTAGATCCGCGTAACCTATCTGATTTACGATCCGCCGCCGCAAGTTTTTGAGGCGAGTGCTTAATTCAGAAAGCACTTACCTCAAAACTTGCGGCGGCGTATCAAAAATCCCCCGGCGGAATTCAAATTCCGCGGCTAGGGGGAGTGTACTATTTAAATCAGGCGCGTCCCCGCGCCAATCCAACAGCGCATGCGCCGTCCGCAAATTTTCCCAGCATGCATTGCTCAAAATGACGTCGCAAGGATGTCATTGGTTTCGACGTTAACGTAAATAACGTCCGGCCGTATTTGCGAACGACTTACGCAAACGATGTAAAAAATTCAAAACTCGGCGCGGGAACGACAGCTATACTTAACATAGGATACGCCGCACTTACCCCTGCTGTAGCAGGGGTAACTTTCCGCCGGAAAAAGCCGAACGCAAACGACGTAAAAAAAAAAAGCGCCGGGCGGTCGTTCGTTTCTGAATCGGCGTAAATGCTCATTTGCATATTTGACGCGTAAAAGACACGGAAGCGCCACCTAGCGGCCGGTCCTGGAATTGCAGCCTAAGATCCGACAGTGTAAGTCACTTACACCTGGCGGATCTTAAGGGATATCTATGCGTAACTGATTCTATGAATCAGTCGCATAGATACGACCGGCCGGCCTTAGAGATACGACGGTGTATCAGGAGATACGCCGTCGTATCTCCTATCTGAATCTGGCCCACTGTGTTCAGTGTTCCGCCAATCACGGACGCCTTTCATCCTCGGACAATGCAGGAGATTCGGGGCTCAGGTAAGTAAAACGGTGGCTGGGGGGGGGGGGGTGTCAGCGGTGACTGCAAGGTGTTTTTTCACCTTAATGCGTAGGATAAGGTGAAAAAACACGAAGCTTTACAACCCCTTTAAAAAAGAATCTATTTTAGGGATATGCGAGGTAAAAACAATGGATGGAAGCAATGTTATAATAGTGTCTATGCATGTATGACCTCTAAATTGTTGTGGAATTTAACATTTCTCTCTTTTATTTCCTCTTATTACAGGACAACATTTAAAGTATAGAGCCAAAAAGAGAGAGATGCAAACAAGAAGCCATACTAATCTGCCAAATACCTCTTTGGAGCAAGAAGAAAATGATGACAGCACAGAAGATAATGTGTAGGTACCCTAGCATGTACAAACACATTTGTAATTCACATCCCAAAATGTTTCAACACCCTTTTGTTTGTTTTTTTAAAGGGAAGTGCAAGAAGAGAAGACTAAAGTTTGGTGATTCAAGCCTAGAAAAAACAAATAGGTGAACACACTGATGGTGACAGTGACGTCAGAACAGTGGAAGATTCATCTTTACCAGAGTCTGGTGTAAAAGGTTTGTTTTACTTATCATATCTGTACCTATTAGACCATTGCTGTATGTCTGCTATTATAGTATTGCAGTATACTATATAGGGGTTGGGTATAGGCTCCAGCCATTTAGGATATTTACATTAGATCAGTATTCTAGGAAGTATTAAGAGATTGGTAGGTGAGTATTCAGAGACTACATCTTCACATCGATGGAGCACTGCAGAGGCTTGAATTCTCACATTTACATGCATGTGAGTGGCTGGAGCCGCGACAACGTGACTCCCAATGTTGACATTATGGGTGCATGCAGGGGGAAGGCTGGCACTATTGGTTATAGAGAGCCAAGCCCCCAGCTGGTCACCTAGCAGCAACAATGCTGTATAATCTTCTCTGACATGCTGATCGGGATGTGATCCAGGTGATGCTCCCAGTCAGATCTAATAAACACAGTATTTATTAGCATCAAGAATACAACCACATATATATATATATATATATATATATATATATATATAATCAACCGTATGATCAGCAGCCATGTGGGCTCTATGCCTGTAAAGTGTGGGCTTTGATCAATAAAATCACTGATATTTAACACTAGGATTTGACTGGGAACATCACCTGGATTGCATCCCGATCAGCATGTCAGAGAAGGCTCCACTGCTGCTAAGCAACCTACAGGGAGCTCAACTGTCTACAACCAATAGAGATGGGCTCGGGTGTGTTTGAAATCCCACATGCCCGATCCCGCCAGGAAGCCAACACTCCACAGTGCTAATCACAGCCAGTGAGACATTTCCTGATCTGTGCAGAGCTGCGGAACCGGGAAATGTCTCACTGCCTGTGATTGGAGCTGTGCAGTGTGGGCTTCCTGGCAGGCTCTGGCATGTGGAATTTTGAACATGCCCTGCCCATCTCTAACGACAAATTGTGCTGGCCTTCCTGTACATCAGCCCCATAAAGTAACCAGCACTGCGTTCCAATGTGCTGCCCCCGCTGCCGTGGAGACAAAGACCAGCGCTGTGAATAGCCGGGACAGGACAGCAACTCTGCTTGTTTCAGCACTGGTCCACACTGGGAGGATTCCCCCATCCACCTATAATGTGTAGATGGGGGAATTAGATCATTCTTTTTTTTTTTTCATTCAACCTAATAGTTGAATGAAAAAAAGTGATCATTCATTGATCACTTTTTTTCATACATTGATCATCAATGTACGGGCTGCCTAAGAACTAAGACCAACCATAGACAGTTTAAATCTCAGCTGGTTCAGCAGGAACTGGCTGAGATTCGAACCATTAATGAGCAGATTCTCTTATGATTATCACTAGTGGTTGCTGTAGCCACTAGTGATAATCACTGTTTGTCTGAAGAATACAATTGCTGGGCAGGAGGGATATTCCCCTGTCACCACTGTCTGTGTTGATGGGGGAATTATGCAAGTTTCTTTCCTGCAATCTGTGGATGCAGGAAAGAAATTTGCACTGTATATATTATCTGCCTAACTGAAAGTGAAAGTAAATTGTGAATGTCTTGAAAGAAAAGGAGAGGGGGAGGGAGACAGATGGGGGAGAGAAGGGATGGAGATAATGCAGTTCAGTGATTACAGTGTACTGCAGTCGGCAGTGCACACACTTACCCACGATCCAAGCTAGAATCTCAGGCATCATTCACACACAGCCAGGAATGCTGCTGATTTTCATATTTCCTGCCCACACATTCCCTCTCTTCAGATACAGCATGCCGGGATAGTGTGGACTGGAAGGAGAAGGCGAAGCTGTATTCCTCCCTGCTCGTATGTAAGGAGAGTGGGGGGGGGTGGCTGGACTGGGCTGTGAAAGAGTGTCATAGACTGACACTCGGCTCAGCTTGCAGTCACCACTCTCGGAATTTACAGGCTGGTTCTCCTACCCTAAGGTAACTTTTCAGTGACTGAGATGAAGGCTTCCCCCCCCCCCACAGTGCTAGTGGAGTCCTTCCTGCAACTCGCTCTTCTCCGTGCCAATGAGAATGCAGGGGAAGGAGCAGATCGGGCGGCTGTGGTTGTGTGAGCACTCGCATTATTCAGTGTCAGCGAGCAGCGGGAGGGGGGACGCTCTGGGGACTGTGTTACTCCAGCGGTGGCCCCGAGCAAAATACTATTTTTTTTGAGGGGGGGCACAGCATAATGTTGGGGGGCCAGGGCCCCCTCTGGCCCCCCATAGGGACGCCATTGCCGACAGCCCAAGACCATCTGGCAAATTAGGGACCAAGTCGACTCACTGGATCCACAATCTGGATGAATGCACTCCGGGCCAATGTGGTTCCGGAGCCAGGAACACTGCGACACACACACACATGCACACACCCCGGCCAGGAGGGCCACACATGGGGGTGGTGGGATGAATGCCCAGCTCAAGGGCGGGAACAAAGCGACCCCGAACCAAAGGCGTCTCCCGTTAAAATACCCCTTCGCAGCATGCACAGCGAGGCGATCAACCCTCCTGAATGGCTGCCGGGAAGAGATATCCAACTACACTTGACCCCACTGCTGCCACCTGTTGGCCTGGGGTGGAACTCAGTACCCCAGACAACGACAGAATGCACAAACAGTACAGCCAAACTACAACAGAGGCCCAAAATGTAACCAAATAACAGGTTCAAAGTCAACTACCTCTCTGAACCTCTCTGAATAGCACCGGCTCTGAAAATAGCCAGGCACTGCACATATATTTTTATATTTTAAAATGGAAGTAGATCAGATTAAAAATAAGCCCTTAGTGACCTTGGTAGCTGCAGAGACCATAGAGTAATTCATGCTCAAAATTTACAGCTGAAGCCGTTTAACAGAAGATTCACTTTGACCATCTGTGTAGCTCCAATCTCTAACACATACTAGGGGCACAGGAAGGGGGGGGGGGGGACAAAGCAGAGTGTCGAGGCCTGACTTATGACTCCAATGCTTCTCTATAAGACTCTATAGGGAGTCTAAGAATTACTTCTTCAGTAAAACAGTACAGAACACAGCTACTTCAGACTACCCTCCTAAACAGCGTCCCTCTCATTGAACACCAGGATAGCTCTGGTTATGGTGGTGATTTGAATAGCCGGAGGGATCCAAGAACGTAGCAGCACACCACTAGAACTGGAGTACTCTGGTCTCCTGTAGAAACGGCATGCCTTTGGGCTCTGGTCCGGTTGCCAGAATGCCAGTTCAGACAGTGGAGGGCCTCTAACCTGGCTGCAGATCACTTGCTCAGCTACTGCTGCCTCATCACGTGTGACCTTTCTGAGCTGTTGATGTATATTCCCTGAACATGTCCAGAACCCAGGAATTTGTAGAAAAGGGAGTTAAAGGCTGCATATGAGCATGGTAGTAAATGGGCACTTTGATTCAAAATTAAATAGAGGATTTTTTAATTTTCTAAATTTCATAAATCCCTGTAGTTCCTGGGATGCTGAAAAGAATTCTGGAACTCTCCTTGTCACAAGTGTCAGGGTTAGAAGCCTTAGCAGCCACATGTTATTACCATATCAGCAATATTGAGATCACCAGGCGTCCTCACATTTTTCATGCTGAATACGGGGAAATTGATTGGAACACCCGTCATAGCAAATTATGTTGTCTAGCAAACACATGGACTGCACAGAAGACTATGCCAGGTTAAAGACTTGACCTGTGTCATACAGCATGTCAATAAAATACAGCTCGCCTCCTAATAGCCTCGCATTAATAAAAGCCTATCTGATGGACTGTCAAGTTGATTTTTGTTGCTGTCATGACATCTTTTTGAATGGTCCTATGTGACTTTCCAGCTTGTACAATATTATATACAATTTCTTGTAAAGAATCAATTGTTAGGAAAATGTATCTGTAAGATCTAAGATAAATTACCCATCAGGGACCCCTTTGTATTGTTATTTGCAGCCTTGGTTCCATCCATTGTAGTCTCATACCATTAACCTTTCTAAATCTGTAAGACTCACAAAGCAGCAAAGCTGAATGAAAGTAGATCTAAACCCAAGCATGAACACCTTATGTAATCTTACCATTTTAATGTCACAGTAAAATCAATTATTCATTTTTTTAACGTGACCCTGTCATTCCCAGGTAAATAATAAAATAAAGCCCACCTGTAAAAGCAGATGCCACATACTCACCCTTCGGGTGGCCCATGACTTTGAACTTTGCAGTTTCCCAGTTACTGCAAATATTCATTACTTAGATAGATACGAGAAGCCGTGCTACTTAAGTCCAAAATAAAAAGTCAGTTAGTTGATTGGAGAACATATAGCTTGTTTTAATAATGGAATGGTGAGATGAATTTGTCTAATGTGGACACCACAGTGATTGTTTCACAAAGTGCACCGCCACAACATACAAAACTCAAGCAAACCAGGCATGTGGCTATAGCCCAGGCCTTTGCTTGCACGGATGATCTTAGGAAACCCTGGGTAGATGGTTGCACTGATTCCCACACTGATACCACCATAATATCCGTAATCATAATATTCAGCTTTGGACCCAGAAAGAGAAACTGACCATAGCGTGATATTGTCTATTCCGAGTTTATTGTGCAATTAAAAAAAATATATTGAACTTGCATTTTAAAGGTTCAAATTTGCGCATTATAATAAGCAGCGGGCGGCTACAAAACAAACTCCCGTCCTCCTAGTGAGACAGCGTGGCGACATCAGCACGTACCCTCCTCCAGATGCATTTTGTCATATGTGACGTTGTTAATGGGAAACCGGCAGCGTGCTGACTCACCACCTTTTATAGAACCACAAATAATAAAATTAAGCCCACCTGTAAAAGCAAATGCTACATACTTACCCTTCTGGTGGCCCGTGACTTGGAATTTCCCAGCTGCTGCAAGTATTCATTACTTAAAAACCAATAATTAAATATTTCCGCGCTAGGACTGGATGTTTAAACGCTGCTGCCTCCCCGTGGGTACCCTCAAATGAGAGTCAGTGAATGTAAATATTATTAATACTCAAGGAAAAATGGCGCTGCTAGCCTGGTACTGGACTATAATTCACTAGGTTGTGGGCAAGTATGTGATCCGATAGATAGTGTTGGGTTCCTTCCTGTAGTTGGCTCATATGTACAGCCACCATTAGGATGTGAGATCCCCCTTTTTATGGATGTGCAGTATGTAACCGCTTGGTCCTGTGTTAATGTGATGACCCTATGTGTCCTCCAAAAAACAATGAAAAAAATCTGTGTGAAAAATAGAAGATGCAAGAAGAGCAGTAGAAAAAGGGTAGTCAATAATTGGGTACCCTAGTAACAGTGTATGATAAATTAAACAAAGTGTCAATTTCAGTTGGGCCTCTAGGTGTCCACCCTGTGTCTGGAAAAAGACGTAAATTAACCAATTATGTGAACCTTAAGATATGATCAATCCAAATAAATAGAAAAAATAAAAAAAATATAATTTACCATAAAAAAGTGTGTGTGTGTGACACAGTTGAAATGGTATGTCACTATCCGTGATTTGTGACTCCTGTCTGTATCATGCGTTAGACATATATATAGTTACTAATACTCAATAAAAATAATAGTTTCAATATAAAATATGATTTCATCAAACAATTAAAGTGCTCTGTGCTAGTGATTCCTCTACTGAGATGGGTGCTACTCTGTGCCCCCTCAGATTAGGTATAATCTAGTTTAAATCAAAAGTGTAATAAACATTCCATTAAATTTCACGTTGGTTGTGAAACCCGCGGTTGGTGATTCTATTTAAGGTAATTGCTACTTTTTAATGCTCAGATTTCTACTTCAAACTGGTATGTCAGTATTAGAAATTAACCTTCAAAGTCTCAATTAAAGGTTTCAAAATAAAGCAAAGAACAGTAACAAAAAAGCCATGCAGTCCTCAATTCAGGCTAATTGAGCAGTGCGATCCACAGCAGGTTCATACAATTATTCCTTATTCTGCTGCCAACAATTCTCCCGTATCCCCTCTCTGGCGTGGCTGACGATCCCCCCTATTGGGTCCCCACTCACCGGACGCCGTCCCACACCAGACCGAACAAAACAGGAGAGGTAACCACCTGACATCAGATAGCCCACTGAAGCTTATTCAGGCAAGCTCTACACCCCCTTGAGGGGACATCTGTCCGGTGAGTGGGGACCCAATAGGGGGGATCGTCAGCCACGCCAGAGAGGGGATACGGGAGAATTGTTGGCAGCAGAATAAGGAATAATTGTATGAACCTGCTGTGGATCGCACTGCTCAATTAGCCTGAATTGAGGACTGCATGGCTTTTTTGTTACTGTTCTTTGCTTTATTTTGAAACCTTTAATTGAGACTTTGAAGGTTAATTTCTAATACTGACATACCAGTTTGAAGTAGAAATCTGAGCATTAAAAAGTAGCAATTACCTTGATTAGAATCACCAACCGCGGGTTTCACAACCAACGTGAAATTTAATGGAATGTTTATTACACTTTTGATTTAAACTAGATTATACCTAATCTGAGGGGGCACAGAGTAGCACCCATCTCAGTAGAGGAATCACTAGCACAGAGCACTTTAATTGTTTGATGTTTGATGAAATCATATTTTATATTGAAGCTATTATTTTTATTGAGTATTAGTAACTATATATATGTCTAACGCATGATACAGACAGGAGTTACAAATCACGGATAGTGACATACCATTTCAACTGTGTCACACACACACACTTTTTTATGGTAAATTATTTTTTCTATTTATTTGGATTGATCATATCTTAAGGTTCACATAATTGGTTAATTTACGTCTTTTTCCAGACACAGGGTGGACACCTAGAGGCCCAACTGAAATTGACACTTTGTTTAATTTATCATACACTGTTACTAGGGTACCCAATTACTGACTACCCTTTTTCTACTGCTCTTCTTGCATCTTCTATTTTTCACACAGATTTTTTTCATTGTTTTTTGGAGGACACATAGGGTCATCACATTAACACAGGACCAAGCGGTTACATACTGCACATCAATAAAAAGGGGGACCTCACATCCTAATGGTGGCTGTACATATGAGCTAACTACAGGAAGGAACCCAACACTATCTATCGGATCACATACTTGCTCACAACCTAGTGAATTATAGTCCAGTACCAGGCAAGTATTCATTACTGTCAGGCATGTCATTGTTAAATGCCTATTTCTCCTGCCGCGTGCAGTATTCCTGTACAAACTGAGAGCGAGGAATCATGCTTTATATTTGATGAGCATCTTACTTACTATTACTACAAACTGTTACTAGGTTGGTTGACAATGCTAAATACTGTAAACAAGAACCTATTAGCATAGAAATAAGGGCCACAGCACTTACTATTGCAAATAGGTCCCTGTCCTGATAAATTATTATTTATATTTATATAGTACTGCTAAGGACCAATGCAGAGTACAGTAAAGCTTCCACATGCATCTCCTGAACTTGGTCATGTAATCATTTTATATCACATATAGATCCATAAAGACATGGTTGAGCGGGTTTGGGGTGGAGGAACTTGACTGACCTGACCTCAACTCGATAGAACACATTTGGGATAAATTAGAGTGGAGACTGTGAGCCAGGCCTTTTCTCCAACATTAGTGCCTGACCTCACAAATGTGCTTCTGTAAAAATGGTCAAACATTCCCATAGACACTCCTAAACCTTGTGGACGGCCTTCCCAGAAGAGTTGAAGCTGTATAGCTGCAAAGGGTAGGCCAACTCAATATTGAACCCTACGGACTAAGACTGGGCTGCCATTAAATTACATGTGCGTGTAAAGGCATGTGTCCCAATACTTTTGGTAATATAGTGTATCCTAAACGATCACCAAAGTGAAAATCACCTCCTTAAAAATCAACATGACTGAAGAGCCAAGCTTTATTTGATTGCAATAGGTTCTTCTTTTATTATGGCAGGGCTAGTGAGATCTCTTTTGTGTGGTTAGGCATTGTGAGGTGAGGTGAGATCATCAGGATACGTACACTATGGGATGGATATTGTCTCTCTTCTACATGAAAGTGCTCTTAAAGACAGATCAAAGGAGCAGCTCCATTATATGCAAGGCAGTTTGTTTCACTGCACAGAAGCAGAGGAAGACTGAAATATGTATAAAGCGTTCCCAGAACTAATGATAGAGAAGATACTGGGGAAACATGCTTATCTAAGCCAAGAGCTAGGAATAATAAGAGGTAAGGTGCTCAATGTAACTAGAGTGACCACATCTCCTAACTGCCATTCAGGGACAATTTTGCCAAGGACCTAGGGGGTGTTAATGTAGTCTCTGAGTTGACAGAGATTTCAGGGGCGAGTAATTTGTCAGGTGAATGGCTGGTTTTAGCACTTATATCATCCCAACACAATGCTTGATATGGTGTCAGGATGAGCAAATCATATTATTTCTATTACTACATTGTAATATATAATGAAATAGTTCAACTCACCATAATGCAAAATCATTGGGAACCCTGAGCTTTTCACTTGCCACCAGATTCAGCGTGTCATCAACACCTGCCACCAGATGCAGCGTGTCACTTGCCACTGTTGCCTGTCGCCAGATGCAGTGTGTCACTTGCCACTGTCACCTGCCACCAGATGCAGTGCCTCTTGCCCCCTATAGCCTGCCACCAGTCCGACACACCACAGCCTCGAAACGCCCCTCCCACTGCTGGCTGCTGATGTGGCTCCACCCAGTGGCAGTACGGCCCGGGGGGGGGGGGGGGCCCTATTTTAGAGCATGCTGGAGTGGGCCCAGAGAAGATAGAGGAAGTGGGTGGCAGTGGCTTCGCTACGGTTGATGTCACCCCACCGGTGCAGTAAAACATGGTGTGTCCCCCTGCCAAGTATAGTCCCTTCTCAGTACAGACCCCCTTCATTAAGTATAGACTCCCCTCCATCAGTACAGACCCCCCCACTAAGTATAGACCCCCTCCCTCAGTACATGTTATGATCCTGACAATGAGAAGACTCTATTTAGTGTTCAGACCGCAGCTGTAGAGGTTTATCAGAAATCAACCACCAGTTCACTCTCACTGAACAATAAGAGTTTGGGGTTATATCATCATATCCTCTAATGGAGGTAAAACATAAATGTAATAGCTTAATTTCTCTTAAGCTTAATTAATGGACACAATCCAGATACTATAAGGATAAGTCTAATTAGGTATATGCAACAAATAAAGGTAGTAGAAATTACTGGTACTATAGTATATCACCACACTGGTATAAATAATATGAAGTACTCCGCTGTATCTGGTGCTAGTATATAGTAACAAATATAGAGTCAAAGATACAGTCCAGACATATACTAGCAATCACTATTAGCAACAAGCTGGTATTACATATACTTGCGGTTTAGGAGGTAGTAGTCAAAGATACAGTCCAGACATATACTAGCAATCTCTATTAGCAACAAGCTGGTATTACATATACTTGCGGTTTAGGAGGTAGTCTGTACCAGGAAAGTCCGCACAGGTGTTGATGGTATCTTTATACAGCAGTAATGTGGTTTAGATATACTTGCGGTTTAGGAGGTAGTCTGTACCAGGAAGGTCCGCACAGGTGGTGATGGTATCTTGCCTGTAGTGAGCAATGGTGGTGAATCTCCAACAGAAAGTAGTGATGTCTTGGGTCTCTGAACAGGTGCGCTGTGAAGAGAGGTGCTACAGGGACTCTGTAGCTTGTTCTGGGTTCCCAGGTGGCGGCAGGGTCCAACAGGAATATCCGAACACCCTGCCGCCATTCCCGGGAGTTTAAATAGCCCGGGCAGTGGCTGAGCTGAACGCCGCACGCTGGAACGCACTTCCGCGTTCCAACGTGGAGCGCAGACGTCCGCGCACCGGAAGTGACGCGGACGTGTGTCTGAATGGAGCGCAGCTGTCATAAGTGACAAGTCTGCGCTCCATGTGGAAGGAGTAACGCTGACGGCGTTACAGTACAGACCCCCCCAATAAGTATAGACCCCCCACTAATTTATAGACCCCCCTCCCCCAGTACAGAGCCCCCAATAAGTATAGACCCCTATAAGTATAAATCCCCCTCCCTCAGTATAGATCCCCCTCCCTCAGTACAGACCCCCCAATAAGTACAGACCCCCCAATAAGTACAGACCCCCACTAAGTATAGACCCCCCACCAAGTATAGACCCCCCTAAGTATAGTTACCCCTCCCTCGGTACATATCCCCTTCCCTCAGTACAGACCCCCCCAATAAGTACAGTAGTATTTGTGACGGAGCTCGAATACCCCAGGTGGGCACATCCGCCAGACATGTGTCTCCTGTCCTCCAAACGCACCCGCAACCAGCAGATTGGCCATAACCAGCACTTAACCCCTCAATCACGAGACAATGCACATGTGTTGAGGGTTAAACATGCAGAGCATAAACTGTTTATTAAATACAAGACATGCACTTTTACACACAGTTAGGGACACTCCCCTTAGACTTGGCAAAGAGGGGAGGGGGACAGAGAACAACCAATGGGAACTGAACATGTGTACATTGAAACAGGCTACAGATAAACAAAGGGATTATGGTAAGCAGGCAGCCTCTCAATACACATCCCCTGCGGAGAGATGTCTCCAGTCCAGTCTCCATTGTCTATGTGCCATGAACCAAAACAATTAGACACAGCAACAAGAGGGGGGGAGATGGGGGAGAAGGGATGTAGCATTACATTATCTCAATGCCCGCTTGTCCCCAGGTCTCCAGTATCTTCTGGGCCATAATCTGTGGGTAACAGGCCAGCCCACAGTCCCTTCCAAAACACACAGTGACAGTAAAGGCGGAGATCGTAGTGACTCAGTTTCTTTGGTGCTGCCAATGCTGACAGTTCACCCGGCATGGTGGAGAGCAGTGATGCGGAGGAGGAGAACATTTACTTCACCTCCGCTTTGCGTGCTGTGCAGGAGTCTCAGATGGAGCTGGAGGCAGAGCGAGCACCAGCGATATGGCGGGGTTTGGTCGCTCTGTCAATTTCATTCCGGGACACTGTATGAAGGTGCCTGGGTCCTGGGACAGACCTGCCAATCCAGGACACGTGGGCACCCGAAATTTGACATCTCTACAGCTGCTCAGACTCTGCAAGTTGTGGAATGCCTGCCCAATCCTTGCTGTCCCGTTCTTAGCCCTGTGCATCAACACTCGTAATTTCCCTGCGCATAATTTCCCTGCGCGTACTGGTACACTGTTCCATTTAAGAGCTGCCAGACGGACGCATGTGTGCGCCTGCTGTGGAACCCGATGCGCCAGCACGGGGATTTGTGTGTGTAAACACACAAATCCTTGTGCTGTCAGAGGAGAGGAGACATGTTGTTTGTTCCTAATAAGTAGGAACAGCGAAATGTCTCCTCTCCTACTCAGTCCTATCCCCATACAGATAGAACACACACTTGATCGCCCCCTAGTGGTAACCCCTCCCCTTACCAGTGTCATTTACACAGTAATCAGTGCATTTTTATAGAAAAGATAGCTGTATGAATGTCAATGGTCCCAAAAATGTGTCAAGTGTCCGATCGGTCTGCCGCAATGTCACAATACTGCTAAAGAATATATATTGGCCTAAACTGATTAAGAATTTTTATCTTTTTTTAAAAAAAATTGGGGATATTTATTATTCATTATTTTTATGATTTTTTTTCAAAATTGTCACTCTTTTTTTGTGTATAGCGCAAAAAATTTAAACTGCAGAGGTGATCAAATAGCACCAATAGAAAGCGCATCGCAATTACCAGTTAAAGCGACGCAGTGCCAACTTGTAAAAAATTCTCTGGTCAGGAAGGGGGTAAAACCTTCCGGGGCTGAAGTGGTTAATGTTAAAATATGAGTTATTATAAAAGTGCACTGCTTCCCAAAATTGGCAATTTGTTTTTGTTCACTTACTTTTGCTCCCTGTCTATGCAGAAATGTCTATGCCTTAGGCTGTAAGGCTGTCTTATCTCCTTCCAAAACTCACCGTTGATATCAAGCACTCAACAACACATATAACAAAGATGCCACATGAAAGAAAAATAAATGTTCTGGTATATGACAGTTTTATTCTTCTATAGCAGCTGGGATGGGAACCTCACAGCCTGAGACGGGGAGGAAATACAAGTGAAAAGGTGAAAATTTACATTCAGCAAATGGTTGTCTTAAAAAAATGTGACTCTGTAAAACTACATAAAGATGAAACGCTGCAGATAATTATATGTAATGGCTGTTCCCTGAGGGTATTTAGTATTCCATTACTAGATTAATTAGGGCACTAAAAGACTGGAAATGTTCTGTTAATTAATAATGATACATTGTAACATGACATCCATAGAGAGGTGTGCTATTTAGGAGTTGCGCACTACAGCAATGAACTCTGAAGCCCTATAACAAACTCAGACTGACAAAACTTTATTTATTTTTTGATAGAGCAGAATTAGAACACCTAATAAGCAAAGTGTAATTGCCAGATGCTCAGATTCATTTATAACTAACAAAATGAAAGGTGCATGTGAGAGGGACAATATCCAAAAAAATGCAAAAGTTCCCTAGTCTTCCAGCTAGTCAACACAAATAAAATCTAATAAAGAATCTTAAGCTGGCTACACATTACAGTTTTCTTGTTTAATTTCCTTTAGATTTAACTTCAACTATGTAGTATAAGGAAAAGGGGAAAGAAACTGCGCTAAAATAACAAAAAGAAAAAAGGAGAGAAAAAGACCTGCAACGAAGTCGCAGTCTATTCTCTCCAGGTGCTGCGATTACCGTGTAGACAATAAATACAAGAAATAGACATAAGAAAAATATAAATTGCGCTACCTCAACCACCCTTCTTGACAAACACAAACGTATGCAAGTGGGTAATCTCTAGTGATATATATAAAGGCTAACTGCTATATCAAAACAGTGACATACTGTATGATGGCCACTAAGGTGCAACATGCAGCCACCTCAACACCCCTCAGCAATAATGGTGATGGTGATCAAAAGAAAAAAACAAATAACACTTAGATCAAAAAAACATAAACTCAATTTGGATTTTGACTCTTGAATGGATTAATAAAAAGTCCAAAATATTGAAAATAGAAAGTCCATAGATAGCAGGTAATATGTCAAACACCCGTGCATCTATGCCACATTACAGATTGATTTTAAACGTGTCCAAAAGAAAAGAGTGACATAAGTCCTCCACCAGACTTATAGATTGGCTTCTTACCGAATTTCCACCATCCCTTATGACTGGGGTTCAGAAACAGCATGTAATAGGTTCCAATCTCGCAGTTTCAGATGCATGCAGTCCTGATGGATCTCGTCTCCCAAGAAATTTCACCAGTATCAGTGCCCACCATGTAAGAAGCAGTAACAGCTCCACATAGTGTATTAAATGGGTAGAAATGTATTAAAAAGTTAAAATTGCACTTAGTTATGCAGTTAAAAAATCGCCTTGAATCTAATGTGCTGGCCGGTACACAAACTCTCAGGCACTCGTCCACTGGGGGAACGTTAGGAACTTCTTGGGTGACGACAGAGCGCACTTGCCCTACATCCGTTTCGTTAAAAAATTACTTTTTCCAGGTACAAGGGCCTGCCTTATTGCATACAAATTGAAAGCGTTTAGGTTTGACCTCATATATATAAAGTATGCCGTTGGTAAATCGAAAAGAAAATCGTAAGCAGTCTGAACAGTGGTAAAGCCCCATACACACGGTCTGACTTTTTGCCAACAAACTTCAAAATTAGCATGTTTTCCAAAAAATCTGACTGTGTGTACGCTCCATCGGACAAACTTTTCCGGTTTTCATCGGACAAAAGTTCGCTCTGCAAATGGACAAACTTTTTGGCAACAAAAGTCTGATGGTGCAACGTCCAACCGTGTGTACAGAAATCCATCAGACTTTTGTTCAAAGTACAAATTTGCATGTCCAGAACCAATGTTAAAATCAACCAACAATAGCAGAAGTTGACCAAAGGGTGGCGGCAAAGAGCAGAAAAACCACGTGATGTTGGGAAAGTTTGCAGAAAGTTTGCAGAAAAGTCCTGCCGTGTGTATGCTATGGGTGTGCCCGGCCAACTCCCTTCGGACAAAAGTCCACGGAAAAGTTTGTTTGAAGTCTGACCATGTGTACGAGGCTTTAGTCTGAGCATACTCTCTGATACGAGGCCAGAACAGAAAGAGGGACATACCTGGACAGGACAGCAGCAGTTCATCCATGTGGGGGGGGGGCAGCGGCTACACAGCACTGTACAAGCACTCTGCGCTCCAGGGCCCAGGCAAAGCTCCTCTCCCAAGCCCAAGGTGGGAGTGGCACTGCAAGCCAACGGGAATACTTGGTGCGCGGTGGACAGGACTACACGCACCTCTGGCTCCCACTGTGCAGCCTGATGATAGATCTGTCAGCCTTCAGCCTGAGCCCAATAGAACGGCCTGGCAGTGTGCCACAACATGCGTGCGGGCATGCCTAATGATCTATTACACTTGCTGCAGCGGCATTATTATACTCAGTGTGCCACTGACTGCAGTGCTGCCTGTCGCTGGTGCCATGTGCGATTGCAGAGCAGGGACACCATGCATTTAATTTTGGCCCTGGGGGGGGATTTGAACACCCGTGGCCCCCCCTTTATCTTCGCCCCATGCACTGCTGGTCAGTATTTTATGCACATAAGTACTGTACGCAACATCCCAAGAAAAGTTGAATGTTTACATTTGTGCAACTGTGTGCAAGAACCCTTTAACTGCATAAACATTTTAAGGTTAAAGTAGAACTATAGGTAAAACTTTTTTTTTTTTAATTTTTGATAGTGCAGGGGAGGGATATAACTCCTGTCAGATTTTTTTTCCGTCATCTTTGTCCCATTTTGGAGATTTCCAATCACTTTCTGTTCCATGGCCAAGCAGGAATTGAGAGGAAATGCAAATTACGGGAATCCCTTGGGGACTCCCAGGTCACCAGAACTAGTGTCCCCATTGGAAGATTTCCCCTCTATTACTTTTCTGGGGACAACCCAAAATTTAGGACTTTCACTTTTAATGATAATGGTAAAAAGGACAAATAGAGATGGTGTATCTCCTTAACGGGGGGCACAGACAGCTAAAAAGAACTGACAGGTGTTCTAATCCCTCTCCACTGTATCCAAAACTAAAAAAAAAGTTTTGCCTTTAGTTATAGTTTAAGTATATAGATTTTCTGTTGCATACATTTTCAAATACATGCCACGCATTTGATTGCATGCACTGCCTTGTCAAGGCATTTTGTGTAAAATGCAGTCTCTAATGTTAAATTATCTTAACTACCAGACTGGGACATACTTTATATAATATATATATATATATATATATATATATATATATATATATATATATACATACATACATACATACACCTGCAGTATATATATATAAATACAAATAAAAAAAATAATTAAGTGCAGGCTTACCATGGAGGTAGGTAGGTAGTTGGGGACCACACTTTGCATAGGTGTCTTGATGCAACAGTGTGGCTTTACATGTGCCATGTTGTATCATTCAAGATTGCCTAGCTAGTAACAGCTGGCAGTAAGACACACAAACAGCTACTAAGATGAGAGACAGATTCACACCAGAAGTCAGTGCAGATGGAAAGCAGAATTCAGACTGTGTCAATGACAGGTCAAGGGCAATCAATCAGAAGCAGGGGTAAAAAGACAAAATCAGTTGTAATTAAAGCAGCAGATCCGGGTAATCATATGAATTGTTTCCAAAGTCAAGGTAACAAAACCTTTTTTTTCTATTATGGAAATAAAACAGAAGAAAAAGAAAAAAAAAGTTGAAGCAAAATAGATACAATGGAAGTTGTTGGGAAGGGAAAGGGAAATGTTCTAACCTCGTAATGTTAAGCAGTTTTCTGCCAAGACATTTTTGCCATTTATTGTTTCCTGAAAAGAGGTACACTGCTTAAAACATACTGTACGTTCCATTAATTTGTATTCAATTGTATTCAATTCTTAACAAAAATGACTTTCAAGATACACTCAAATGTCATCTATCTCCATTTTAACAACGTCTACAGTTATGTTCTTATTCCTTCTTCTATCACAGACTTGTGACATTTTGTCAAGGACTGATTGAGCCAGTGCACTTGTATGCAGCCGCAGTCTACTTTCCCCACTGCAGGTGGCAATCTTTCACAGTGACACTACAGTTTGATAGGGATGAGATGAACACCCCCCGATTCAGTTCGCAGCAGAACATGCGAACAGGCAAAAAATTTGTTCGAACCCCGATAAAGTGCTAATTTTAAAGGCTAATATGCAAGTTATTGTCATAAAAAGTGTTTGGGGACCCGGGTCCTGCCCCATGGGACATGTATCAATGCAAAAAAAGTTTTAAAAACTGCAGTTTTTTCGGGAGCAGTGATTTTAATAATGCTTAAAGTGAAACAATAAAAGTTAAATATTCCTTTAAATTTCGTACCTGGGGGGGTGTCTATGGTATGCCTGTAAATTAGCACATGTTTCCTGTGCTTAGAAAAGTCCCTGCACAGAATGACATTTCTAAAAGGGAAAAAAGTAATTTAAAACTACTCGTGGCTATAATGAATTGCCGGGTCCCATGTTGATGGGGACAAGGGCCTCATCCCCACAACCCTTGCCTGGTGGTTGTGGGGGTCTGCGGGCGGGCGGCTTATCAGAATCTGGAAGCCCCCTTTAACAAAGGGGAACTCCAGATCCCAGCCCCCCCCCCTATTCTAATTGGTAACTGGGTACCTTGTACCCCTACCATTTCACAAAAAAAAGGGTCAAAATGTTAAAAAGAAAAAAAAAGGTTCAAATGATGTAATCTACTCTCGAGCGATACAGTAAAAACCAGCAATGCGCCAGAGGGTCACCTGTACACGTCATTGGGTAACCGCGGGCTTTCTCCTTGTGTCAGAAAGGGTCGGGGACACACATGAGTGTGACGGGTGGCCCCACCCTCAGCTATGAAAGAACTGTCACACCAAGCGAGCGTCATTCGGCCGGGCACCTCCTATAAGGGCAGTATCATTCTTAGCGGCGGGGGAACCTTTTTTTTTCTTTTTAATAAAGGGCTTGTCCCAAACTGTCTCCTGTGGTTTTTAACATTTTGACACTTTTTTTGTGAAATGGTAGGGGTACGTGTACCCCGTTACCAATTCACATGGGGGGGCCGGGATCTGGAGTTACGTTTGTTAAAGGGGACTTCCAGATTCCGATAAGCCCCCCGTCCACAGACAACCACAACCACCAGGCAAATCAACATGGGGACATCCTCCTCATGTTGAGGGCATGTGGCCTGGTACGGTTCAGGAGGGGGGAGCTCTCTCGTCCCCCCTCTTTTCCTGCGGCCTGCCAGGTTGCGTGCATGGATAAGGGTCTGGTATGGATTTTTGGGGGAACCCCACGCAAATTTTTTAAAAATTTGGGTGCAGGGTTCCCCTTATAGATTTTTGGGGGGAACCCCACGCAATTGTTTTTTAAAAATGGCACAGGGTTCCCCTTAATATCCATACCAGACCTGAAGGGCCTGATATGGAAATTGGGACCCCAAGCTTTTTTCTTTTTTTAATTTTGGTTCGGGGTTCCCCTTAATATTCATACCAGACCCAAAGGGCCTGGTAATGGACTAAGGGGGGAACCCATGCTGTTTTTTTTCAATGACTTTGATCTGTATTGCCGGGACCCGACAATTCATTATAGCAGCAAGTCGTTTTAAATTACCTTTTTTCCTTTAGAATTGTCATTTTGTGCAGGGACACCCCCCCCCCCCCCCCAGGTACGAAATTTAAAGGAATATTTCACTTTTATTGTTTCACTTTAAGCATTATTAAAATCACTGCTCCTGAAAAAAATGCAGTTTTTTAAAAAAAAAATTGCATTGATACATGTCCCCTGGGGCAGGACACAGGTCTCCAAACACTTTTTATGACAATAACTTGCATATTAACCTTTAAAATTAGCACTTTCTCCCATAGACTTTTAAAGGGTGTTCCACGGCTTTTCAAATTTTCCGCGAACACCCCAAATTGTTCGCTGTTTGGCGGATGGGCGAACAGACAATGTTTAAGTCAAACTCATGTTCGACTCAAACAAATAGCCCATCCCTACAGTTGGAGAGGAAGTCAAGAGGAACATGGTTCCTCTATGGTTTCCTGGGTCACTGGGAAAGCTATACTATTAAAAGCTGCCCTCCCATGTGACCCCCACAGCCATCTTGGGTTAGGTTGAGTCTTTTAGGGCCCTGGCTCCAAGGTTTGGAAGGCATATTTGCAAATTGGTAGAGTTGGGACAAGTACCCCACCTGGTAGTGACAGGACTAGCAGCTGGCAAAGGTTCCTGATGAGAAGGGAAAGCGTAGGACTTGCAACATCTCTGGACAACTTCCTGCTTGGGCACAAGAATGGCAGGCTGCATTTTACCCCTCTCAACAGGCGCTATCAGTTTGGCTGTGGGAGTCACATGAGTGGGCAGCTTTTAATATGATAGCTTTCCCAGTGACCCAGAAAACCATAGAGGAACCATGTTCCTCTTGACTTCCTCTCCAACTGCAGTGTCGCTGTGGAAGATCGCCACCTGCAGTGGGGAAAGTAGACTGCGGCTGCATACAAGTGCACTGGCTCAATCAGTCCTTGACAAAATGTTACAAGTCTGTGATAGAAGATGGAATAAGAACATGACTGTAGACATTGTTAAATCCTGCTCTCTACATGCTGTTGGAACCGTGAGTGTTCCCAGCTGGGCTGTGTTCCCACTGTGAACTGTCTTTGTCTTTTATTTCAATGCAAGTTCTTTCATCACACTGGGACTGAGTGTGTTATTACCGCCACACCACGCTGCATCCCACCTACACCATGAATCATATTCAGGCTTGACTTACACATCAGAGATACGTCAGACTTGAATTCAGAGTTAGACCCCTTCAGTCACACAGTGTTTTTCAGCTCAGCCTCTAGATAGGAACACTCTATTTGCCTGAGAATTCCTGTTTATGTAGGTAACGAAGGAGGGTAGAGTGTTTCTTAACTTGTATTATTGACATGTTACCCAAGAACAGTCATTCAGGGATGTTGGTGGCTTCTCCATAGACATAAGATGATCTCCTGATTAGCCAGATTAGAAAGCTGTCATACATGGTCCATGCTATGGGCGCTTGACAACACTTCTAAACGATCGATAGCAGCACACCAAAGCACATCATGCTTGCTCAGTCCTCAAAAACGAATTGCAATTAAAGCACAAAATCCCAGTTTTAAAGAGGATACCTATGCTTAGTGGAGCTGGCCATATGGACCTTCCTTTACCGATTGGATATCGTTTGTCAGGACTTTGATAATAGGCTTCCTTAATAGGGATATCTGCTATACAGTGAGATTATAGATGTTACTGCATTTCACTTAGTCTGGAAAAACGTTTTTTCTTGACATCTAGTCACAGCACTTTAAGACCGGGGTGATATATCCTTGATAATCCCTGTAGCCTACGGATTTTGCTACAGTGTATTTCTATCACGGCTTGAATCCTACTCTTTGATACGTGATTGGTATATCCACTACTATATAGTAGATACATATGTCTGATCTTGATTTCATAGTGGCACATAGACTTTTTGCACCATTCCCTGGGGTCTTTACAAACAACCCTTTATGCACTTGCATCAGTATGCTATAATCTAAACGATCGATTTTCTGAATGTTTGTCCAGTTTTATGGAGTCTCCCATATCCTTGGGCATAAACCTACCAGCACCTACCCAGTACTTGCCCTGAGGTAGCTAATTTCTAGTGAAACACGTCTTCTTTGATATGATATGGGATACCTTAATACTTATGCCGCATACACACCATCACTTTATGTGATGAAAAAAAACGACACTTTCTGTGAAGTAAAAAATGAAGTTTTTGAAACTTCAATTTTCAAAGACGAAGTTGCCTACACACCATCGTTTTCTCACAATGATCTTGCAAAGTGAGGTTACGTTCCACCACGTTTTACCATTGAAGCTTGCTTCATAAGTAGCTTCTGGGCATGCGTGGATGAAAAAACGTCTTAGAAAACGACGTTTTTTGCTACACACGGTCAATTTCTGTGAAGTAAAAAGTGCACTTTTGAAAAACGACACATAAAATTGAAGCATGCTTCAATTTTTTTTGGTCGTTTTTTACAAGACATAAAACGACGTTTTCCCCCACACACGGTCAATTAAAGTGACGTTTTTAAAAACGTCATTTTTTTTCATCACATAAAGTGATGGTGTGTATGCGGCATTAGATCCAACCTTCATAACTGCATTATTGGGTAACTGGTAAACTGTGTCCATATGGGGTGTTGACTTTATGTTTCTATGTTTTTTTTTATTATGTTGTAATAAAACTATATTGTCTACAAAAAAAATCCTCTCATATGTGCCCACAAAGTCCACCTATTTCTTGATTTTCTCAATCCTTTTCTATATATATTTTGGATGTTGAGGGTCCTCCCTTCGTATAACATAATAAAACCATTACTACATTCCCAGATTTTTGAGGTCACAATCGATAACCAGCCCAGCTTGGGGCACAAAAACACTTCAAAAGATGGCTAGGAGCACATCAAAGCACACCATGCTTTCTAAGTCAAGGAACTGAATGGGGAAGAGACTATGGAGGGTAGATAGATGCAGGCAAATTATTTCAGGTTATTACATTTATATCTCCCAAAGACTTAAAAAAAAAAAAAAAAACACCCCTCTCTGATTTGAGTCCCAAAACTGTCCATATGTTGGGACCATTGCCAAGCCCAGTGATGGCCTTACATTTTCTATTATGTAGAATATACCAATAATGAAAATGACTCTGTGAGAGTAATTTCTTTCAAGGGTTATTGGAAAAGGCAGAGACATAAGCCACCACAGAGGAACTGTCAGTACCTTTAAGAAACTGAAAGGCAGTAGATCCCACTGGTGCCCACCTCAAACAGAATTAGTTATCATTGTGTGTGTCATTGGCCTTTAAACCATGAGTACCAATCATATGCCATTAATTTTGTTCTTATTATATAAAATGTTACATTTAATTGGCTGTTGTAGATTACTATTCTTTGTTTATCTCTACTGCTCTCTGAAACGACTGTCTCCTAATAAATTTGAGAATACTGTGCAATCCCAAGAACAGCTAGGAAAATGTTCATAATTTGTGTTGTGAAATACATTTTACTCATTTTAAAATAAAATTTAAAATATCAGTAAAGACAAATTTTGCCATGCAGATAAGGAAATCAGCAGAAAATCGACAACCGTTCTCGGGTTTTCTTGGAAAGAAATCTCCAGCACAAACAAGGGGTGATATTAACTACTCGTGTCACATGGTGTATCAGGGAAAGAAAAGACTATTTATAAAGCCTTCTTCTGAGGCACACAAAATTTAACACAGATAGGCAGATGACTCCAGAGCCGTTATGGCTATGCTGTTACCTAGCGGGTCAGATATAGATGGAGCAAAATTATCTCTGGAGATTTCATAGAAGAAAACAATTAATGCACTGAACACAATTCACTGCATGACTTCACCATTAATTAATTATGGCCCTTGATTTTGTGTTCTCGTTACGTCAGTATGCCACAAGACTAGGGGAAGGGGGACAAAGTATCATATACAAGTTACATTTATAAATTTAAGTGTTTAGATTCTATTAGAAGTGTTCTGTAAAATGTATTATTTATGTAGCACCCTTTACCTAGTGTAGGTGCTAGAGTGAGATTTAGTTTTGTAGAACGGGTAAATTTAGGCCTGTTTGTTTTGATCTATAGGGCTGGGAGTGACCGCCCGTATTGTTTAATATCTATCTTCGCCCTCTCTTTGAAATCATCAGTAACCAGAAGTTACTTTACCACTCCTATGCAGATGACACACAACTGTATTTTTGCATCTGCAACAAAAAGGATCATTCTCTTGGACTAGAGAAATGCCTCACTCTAATAGATAACTGGATGACAAACAGTTATCTTAAACTCAATGGTTCGAAAACAGAACTTCTCCTGTTTCACGCTAACCGGAAAAATCCCCCCGTGTCAACATGGACTCCCCCTCCCATTCTGGGTAAAACTATCACCCCTAGCACCAAAGTCAAAAGTCTCGGAGTCATTTTCGATACCTACATGACAATGGATGCACAAATAGGGTCAGTAGTCAGCGGATCCCACCATCTGCTGCGCCTACTACGCAGACTCACGCCCTTTATCCCGAAAGAGGACATTCCAGTCGTGGTGGAAACAATCATTAATTCCAGACCCGACTACGCAAATGCCCTCTATCTAGGACTCCCCAAATACCAAATCACTCGTCTGCAAGTCGTTCAAAATACGGCCGCTCGACTAGTGACTGGGAAAAAACCATGGGAATCAATCTCACCTTCACTGAGATCCCTTCATTGGTTGCCGGTAAAAGACAGAATCACTTTCAAGGCACTCTGCCTAATACATAAGTGTATTCAAGGCAACGCCCCCCAATATCTATGCGAAAAAATAAAAGCCCATAACCCCAATCGCATTCTGCGATCCATCAATCAAAACCTCCTCCAGATACCCAAAGCCAGATACAAGTCCAAAGGAGATCGAAGATTTGCAGTCCAGGGACCTCGCCTGTGGAATGCACTACCAACCACCATCCGACTGGAGTCGGACCACTTGGCCTTCAGGAGAAAGATTAAAACCCATCTCTTCTGAGGTCAAGGGGTTCCTTACCCATGAAATGGATACAGCGCCCAGAGGCGATTCAGTTCGCATGTGTTACGCTTTACAAGTCTCTCTCTCTCTCTCTAGAGTAGGCTGGTGACTCAGAGCTAGCCTCATCTTTTGGTTACCTCCCTTCTGCTTCTAGAGGCTCCAAGAAGGATGGCGGGGAAGAAAGGTGGAGTTCTCTGGGGTGTTCCAAGGAGCCCTGACCAATCCCCAACCTGGATTGGCAGGGGGCAGGCCTCCTTAAATATCTAGAGTCAGCCCAGCTGGGTGGGGGGGGGGGGTTGTATGGGTGGGAGAACTGGAGATGGAGTATTAGGCTGTCGGGCCCTTTGAGGAAGCCTTGGGGAGGGGGGGTTTACCGTGGGCTAAGGGGCTCAGAGCTGAACAGGAACCCCACACAACCCAGGGGTGTCCTGAACAGGAGCAGGTGAGGACAGCGGAGAATACTGCCGGGCAAGTCGCCAGGAGGGATTCACCAGGTGTTGGTGAGTGACACACTGCCAGGAATGCTAGGGAGGCATGCCAGAGCGGATTGGGGGGATGCAATCTGAATTGGATGTAGAGCCAGTAACTGTGGTGCCATGGGAAGTGGAAACAGGCAGCTGCAGCCAGGAGGGCTGTCAGGGTCTGAAGAGGACTTTTGATTTTGGGTTTATTACCACTTTTACTGTTATGTTTCTAGAAAGACTTTAAGTGGAACTTCCCTTTCTAATTCAACACTGACTATTTTGAATCCTCATGCCGCTAGTATTAATAAATAGATAGTAAGGTATATCATATTTTCTTGTTTTAAACAGTTTTTGTTTTTTTACATTTCTTCAGTTACTTCCTGGTCCCCATTGCTAGGTGACTGATGCCATACATCTCATGAGTCTTTAGAAGGGGAGGAGGGGCTTTCTCCGTTAAGCACACCCTCCTGCCTGTATGCCTGAGCTAAGGAAAGATGGATTCCAGGAAGCAAATGCTACATGTGATCAGTTCTCTAACTGTACTGGGAACTAAGCCTGCTCTCCTCCAATGATCACACTTCTTCTGACGCCCAGCCCCCCCGCTGCACAGCCATTTACTGGGAAGCTCAGTGTGCTGATGTTTCTCCCCCCCCCCAGCTCTTATGCAGCTGAGAACAGAAAGAATGTATCACTTATAAAAAAAGGGAAAACGTTATAAGTACCGTATTTATCGGCGTATATCACACACTTTTTTGCCCTGAAAATCATGCCAAAATCGTGGGTGCGCCATATACGCCGATACCCGATTTCCCGCGCCGAGTTTTGAATACTGCGCCGACATATACCGAGCGCAGTACACTCGGGTATAGTCGGCCAGTCTCGGCTTCTTCCCCGGTCACGTCCTGGACGTACAGGACGTGAGCGCGACAGTTGCCGAGCCTGCCCGAGTGTACTGCGCTCGGTATATGCTGGCGCAGTATTCAAAACTCGGCGCGGGAAACGAGCGGGGAGGACGCGAGGACGCCGCAGAAGGACGCCGGACCCGCCAAAGAGGACACCGGACCCACCGAAGAGGACACCGGACCCGCCGCAGAGGACACCGGACCCGCCGCAGAAGGACAACCGAAGCCGCAGAAGGACGCTGGACCCGCCGAAGAGGACACCCGAAGCCGCAGAAGGACGCCGGACCCGACGAGGCCGCCGATGGACGCCGCACAAGACACCAAAACTGTAAGTACAAAAATAACTTTTTTCCACAGGATTGGGGGTCACTTTAGGGGTGCGCGGTATACGCGGGAGCGGATTATACCGCGATAACTACGGTAATATTTTTTACACAAATGTTTTGCCTTTCATTTGTATTTTAAATTGAATTGGTTGTTTTACAAGGTACAATCACAAGACTTAAACCTGATGTTCTGGGATATTTTAGCACTGAAGCAGGTATGTCGTTATGTATGCCAGGACTTTGTCATGTCCCCTCTGCCCAGAAACCATATAGTTGACACAGAAGTGACAGCACTAGACCTAATGCACAACAGATGTCAACAGAAAATAAATTGTTTCCATTACTCACAGGTGAGAAGGCTAATTGTTACTTGCTGACAAACACGTTCACCAAGATTCTCACTGGTTGAGTGCCCACAAGCATTAAAGTAATATTAAATGCTCAATTTTTTTCTTTAAAAGACATTCCAATGGAATGTTTACCTGTGACACCACCATGATATACGTGAGTCTTCCAAATATTGGATATTATATATATTGTAATTACTATATAGAAAAAACTCTGTTACTGGATACCTGTCTTTTTTATAATTATGTTATAGATGTACAATTTGTCTCTTAACAAACACCCCTGAGGAAAGAAAAAAAAATTGAAATGTGTCGGATGAAGGACAATACTGGTCGTCATGTTCTGATAATGGTGTTTCTGGACATAGATACTTTCCATTTTTTTGCTTATGTGCAAGTGTTTTTAATACATTTTATTAAATATCCTTTTTTACAAGCACACATCTATCTACTCATACTTTTCATAATATATAAGTGCCTAAAAAGTCCACCTAGGGGTATTTCATTCTTTTTTTTTAGACCTAGAAGTGTGTCACTGGGCTTAGCTGTAATATATAACGTTTTCAAGTCAAGTCAAGTTCTTTAGTTTAGATCAGGGGTCTTCAAACTTTTTCAAACAAAGGGCCAGTTTATTTTCCTTCAGACTTTAGGGGGGCCGGATTATGGCCAACAGGGGAAGAAAATGTCAAGGTGCCCATCAGTGAGAATAAATATGGCCTCAGGGTTGGTGGTCAATAGGAGGAATGGTCCTATTAGTAGGAGGAATAGTATCCCATCATTGGTATCCATAGAATAAATAATGCCCCATTGTTGGTGTCAGTGGGAGGAATAGTGCCCCAAGGGCCGGAGAAAGGCTACCAAAGGGCCACATTTGGCCCTCGGCCGCAGTTTGGAGACCCACTGTGCAGCTTTCTCTACATCCCTAGACATGGCCCAATGAGCTCATCTAACTGAGCATGCCAGATGCACAGGGTTCTAGGTAAATATTTTTTGCTAGAACTTCAGAAGGGTTTTTTGGGGTGGAAGACCGGCTATTTACCAGACTTTGCATTTTTACTCCACTTTAAAGATGCTGTTAGCAGTTTGAAGAGCATCCGGTCCCCTTTCACCCAGACTGATGGTGCACCTGCTCCCTGGAGTCATGTTAATCTATAATATGATTACAAGAGCTTTGCATGCCCTGTCTTATTTTTTTGACGAATTGTTGGTTCAAGACATTGCTCACATTTACTAAATATGTTTGACCAGCTAACATTTGTAATTATAGCTGTATGGTGTGGAAGACTGTGATTCCAATGTAATATAGGTTATTGGATTTACTGTCACTTCTAAACACCGCTCATTATCACCTAAACCAGCTGTCACTAAATGGCGGCCCGCGGTCCGAGTCCGGCCCGAGTGCCGCTTCTGCCCGGACCGCCAGTATAATTCTAAAATGACAGCAAGCGTTTCCCCAGCAACCAGTGACGCTGCGTGCATGCGTGCGCGCGCCTGCCCCCCTGCTCCCCTGCTCCTCGCCGTAGGTCCGGAGTTCACAGAAGACTCACGGACAGCGATTAGGGGTGTGACGTCACGCGCGCCCCGCCCCCTGCTTTTTCCGGTTCCCGGGTCCACTTCTGGCTCTCCTTGCAAATAGGGGCGTGATGTCACGTGCGCTCCGCCCCCTGCTGCTCGCGGTTTCGGAATCCTGGCTTCTTATCTCGCAGCTTCCACCCCCTTCGGTATTTCAGTGCCCTCCTGCATTCAAGGTATGTGGGCCATTAGTGATAACTCAAGGGCATATTTCTATTGTGCACACTGCTGGGCATATGTTGTTAATGTTAAGGGGCACTCTGATGGAAAATGTTATTTTAAGGGGCACACTTATGGGCACATTTAATTGTAAGGGGCACACTGATGAGTATATTTTTATTGTGCACAGTGATGGGCATATTTTGTTAAGGGGCACACTGATGGACACATTTTCTTGTGCCCATCAGAGTGTCCCTTAACATAAAATGTGCCCATCAGCGTGCACTTAAAAAATATACCCATCCGCGTGCACCTTAAAATTAAATGTGCCCATCAGAGTGCCCCTTAAAATAAAAGGTGCCCATCAGCGTGACCCTTATTTTATGTTAAGGGGCACACTGATGGGCATATTTTATGTTAAGGGGCACTCTGATGGGCAAATTTTATGTTAAGGGGCACGCTGTTGGACATATTTTATGTTAAGGGGCCCTCTGATGGGCAAATTTTATGTTAAGGGCCACATTTTGTTGTGCCCATCAGAGTGCCCCTTAATATAAAATGTACCCATCAGAGTGCCCCTTAACATTAAATGTGCCCATCAACGTGACCCTTATTTTATGTTAAGGGACACGCTGATGGGCATATTTTATGTTAAGGAGGACTCTGATGGGGACATCTGATGTAAGGAGGCACTCTGACGGGAATGCCTGATGTAAAGGGGCGCTGTGATGGGGACACCAGATGTAAAGGGGCGCTCTGATGGGGGCACCTGATGTAAAGGGGGCGCTGCTGTGATGGGGACACCTGATATAACGGTGCGCTGTGATGGGGACACCTGATGTAAAGGGGCGCTGTGATGGGGACACCTGATGTAAAGGGGCGCTGCTGTGATGGGGACACCTGATGTAAAGGTGCGCTGTGATGGGGACACCTGATGTAAAGGTGCGCTGTGATGGGGACACCTGATGTAAAGGTGCGCTGTGATGGGGACACCTGATGTAAAGGGGCGCTGTGATGGGGACACCTGATGTAAAGGGGCGCTGTGATGGGGACACCTGATGTAAAGGGGCGCTGTGATGGGGACACCGGATGTAAAGGGGCGCTCTGATGGGGGCACCTGATGTAAAGGGGGCGCTGCTGTGATGGGGACACCTGATAGAACGGTGCGCTGTGATGGGGACACCTGATGTAAAGGGGCGCTGTGATGGGGACACCTGATGTAAAGGGGTGCTGCTGTGATGGGGACACCTGATGTAAAGGGGCGCTGCTGTGATGGGGACACCTGATGTAAAAGGGCGCTGCTGTGATGGGGACACCTGATGTAAAGGGGCGCTGTGATGGGGACACCTGATGTAAAGGGGCGCTGTGATGGGGACACCTGATGTAAAGGGGCGCTGTGATGGGGACACCTGATGTAAAGGGGTGCTGTGATGGGGACACCCGATGTAAATGGGCGCTGCTGTGATGTGGACACCCGATGTAAATGGGCGCTGCTGTGATGGGGACACCTGTGACTATAATCTTTCTGAGTCATAGCACAGACTTGAGATTCGGACCTCGGCCCAAAGAAAATTTTGGCGACCGGACCTCCTTGAATTTTAATTCAGTACCCCTGACCTAAACTAATGGCATGGACGCTTGGCAGCTGGAGTTAGAGTAGGGAATGTGAGCAATCCATCTCATGCAAAAAAGATATATATATATATATATATATATATATATATATATATATATACACATACACACAAACAGCGCTTGCAGGATAACCCCCACACATGAACCTGAAAAAAAACATTGAAGTATAAACCTTTGAATAAAAAAGACCTAACAGCAGCTGTCACAAAGGTACTAAACCTCACAACATGAATGATGGTATATAAACAGCGCTTATAGGATAACTATAAGTGAAAAATAAAATAAAAGAAAATGACAAAAACAGGGGTACATCGTTGTAACCCTGCAGTGATCAACTTTCAATATAATAGTAAATATATAAACATATTCAAAGTGATTAATGCTCAAAATAAAGTGCATATGTGCTCCATGGAAATGACTGGTGCCATGTGCCACACTCCCCTGTTGTGACCCCACTCACCAAAAATCATGGACCCTCAGCTTTTGCAGTCTGGGGTCAAAAACGCTGGGATCAATAAGATCTGGTATATGACAAATGGATATGTCAAGAAGTCTCTTCAGCAGTTGTTCTGGGACATTCAGAGTAAACGACCAAGCTCAAAGAACGGAGAGAAAGAGAAAGGACTAATAGTGAAGTACTGTTGGTAAATGTGAAGGATCCCGCAATCCAAGGCGCCACTTACACAATAGCTGATTAAACAGGCATCAGTACAAACATCCAATAATTCCACTGATCGCCATGTGTTCCATGAAGGGTGGAAGTAGCGTCAGTGGTTCAACGAATCCGGAAGTGCATCAACGCGTTACGCCCCTCCTCCAGGGCGTCATCAAGGACATCACATCCAGTTTCGGAAGATCAAATTTATATGCAGGGAGCTACGTAACTCCTCCTGCAACAGCCAATATAAAGCAACCAAATTAATTTAGGTGTCAAACACCAACTTCCTTGATGTGACATCATATCCTGTTCGCATGTTACATGCTTGCAATTAAAAAAGTTCTTTAATAAACTTAATACATATTAGATAGTTTATAAATGAATTATATTATATTGGGAAAGATAAAAAATTAGGTAAACATGAAACATCAAACACAAAAAAGAAATAAGTAAATACAATTTAAATAAAAAAAAAATATATATATATCCATATGCATATATATATATATATATATATATATATATATATATATATATATATATATATATATATATATATATATATACATATACAGTATATATATATATATAATAAATAATAAAAAAATGAAACATACGTAAATAAATAAAAAAAATAGAAGTAAATATAAAAAATATTTTAAAAAACATGTAACACAAATATGTCACAATTTTTTTTTTTTAAATAATATAATTACATATTTAACCAAAATGGTCTGCTAATTCTAGATCTACAAAAAAAAAAACCTACCAATTGGACAGAAAACAATTCTAGTATAAATATATATATTTAAACCAAGAGGATTCATAGTACCGAGCTTATGGTTCCATTGGGTCTCATTCTGTGAAATTGCCTCCAATCAATCTCTTGCTTACAGTTAAGTACTACAGAAGCCTTGCTGAACATTGCTGGAAAGTACGAAGATGTTTAAGGATGATGCCACTTTTGTTAAAAAAACTGGTATAAAATAAATAACAACTACAGAAGCCAATGTTGTATTCCAATGGTATTAAAAATTAAGTTTTCATTGTAAAGAGACTGTCACCCTCAGGGCCGGCCTTAGGTGTTCAGGCGCCCTGTGCGAGATAATCCTGTGCCCCCCCCCCCCCCCAAATGGCCCCTGTAAATTAAAGTATAGGGTGGTATTGGGCCGGCTGGGGCGATATAGGGCAGGTTGCGGTAGCATAGGGCAGGTTGCGGTGGTATAGGGCAGGCTGGGGTGATATAGGGCAGCAAGGGCAATGCACATCAAAAACAAACAACTTGCCAGCTCACTTACCAGCTAGCCTGCAAAAATACAAACTGAGCCCCTCTAATTGGGGTTTAGTTGCACATATTTGCAAACATATGTGTAAGCCGCAGTGACCATGTCAAGGCACCCCTGTGTACTCCGGTCCTAACATTTGAGAGTCTCCCAAATTGGAGCACATATAGAAATGGATAGATTAAGAGCAGGTTTGCCTGGAGGGAGCCTACCTCTCCTGAAAGGTACAGGGATGCACGGGACACCCAGCAGGGGTGCTGGGTACTTTGGATACCAAGTCAGGGATTTTGTAGGATTAGAGTTAGGTGTATGATTAACCATCTATACCAAGCAGGTGCAAATAATCATCAATTTCATATGCGAGTTCAAACAAAATAATTACAGTAACTGAAACAGAATAAGCTGTGTCGGAGAAATAAAACTGGGTGAGGAACAGCCAAATTCTGCTACTAAGGTGAGGTTGTGGAAGACAGTTTCATGTCAAAGGTCATACACCATGGCAAGAAGTTATACTTCATCAGCAAGGTCTCTCCCAGGCAAAGAATAGACTGTAAGTAGACTGAGGTTTCAAGATGTTCAAGCTCTTTTGAAGAAGCACAAAAAAACAGTCAACACTGAGGACCATAGACACAGTGGTTGGCCAAGAAAACTTAATGCAGCAGCATTTTTGCAAATGGAGTTGAAGATTTGGTCAGATACAATTGTGTCCTCAATGCTGAGAAATACAGGCATATATTTATCCATCGTGCCATACCATCAAGGAGGTGTGTGCTTGGCCCCAAATGTATTCTGCAGCAGAACAATGACCCAAACATACAGCCAATGGCATTAAGAACCAGTGGCAGCTGATGGTATATTTTGTTTTGGGGGGTGGGTTGGCACCACCAATTCCCCACCCCCGGTTGGTCTGTCAGTCACCAGCCCTGCACTTACCCCATCTAGGTCGAGGGCAGCGCTCCCTCCGGGCAACAGGCGCAGCTTCCCCTGTGTTTCATCCTCCTGGTCTTCACAGTGGCTTCCGCCGTGCGTCTCCTCCCTCCTCCTCAATCCTCGTTCTAGGCAGCCAATAGGATCGCATGGATAGGGGGGCAGCGCCCATGTGCTCTACATTATGGGCCACCACTGTTAAGAACTATCTTCAGTGTAAAAAAGAACAAGGAGTCCTGGAATTGGTGGTTTAGCCTCCACAGAGACCTGATCTCAACATCGAGTCTGTCCAAGATTGCATGAAGAGACAGGAGGATTGAGGCAGCCTACATCCGCAGAAGAACTGTGGTTAGTTCCCCAAGATGTTTGGAACAACCTTCCTGTTGAGTTCCTCCAAAAACAGTGTGCAAGTGTACCTAGAAGAATTGATGCTGTTTTGAAGGCAAAGGGTGGTCACTCTAGATATTGATTTGATTTGGATTTCTCTTCTGTTCATTTACGTTTCATTTTGTTAATTAAGAAAAATAAATTAATAACACTTCTATTTCTGAAAGCATTCTTAATGTACAGCATTTTCCACACATGCCTACAACTTTTGCAGAGTAGCGTATTTATTGTACACTCACATATTTTTATTTCATTCCATTTTCAAGACAATTCAAAGTGAGAACAATCCCCTTTTGGACAGTTGCAATGTCTCCCCATTGGAAGATTATCCATTTTTTTTCCACCTGGTGGTTTATTCTCCCCTACAGGGTATGGACCATACCTAAAACCTGGGGTTGGAACCTGAGGTTCTCGTTCTCTACTATCTCCAAAACTAAAATGTAACAAGTGGCTTTAGATACACGTTTGCTTACTGATTGAGTTTACTTACTGGCTGTAGATGTTCTCTATAAGATTGCTATGATGTTGCTGGTTGTACGCATGATCTATGAACTATGAACTTTAGACAACCCTGATAGGAGATGGGCAGAATATTAAGAAACCACTTCCAGATTTCTGCCTCCATTCTAATTTTATCCCACCTACAGTGTGCTGGAGAAGATACCAGTTCAACCTACCAGTGTCTACCCAATACCATTCTTGACATCCTGTGATTTTCTGTAGATTTTTCATTTCATTTTGTTTCTTTTTTTTTATATAAAGGCATAATTTTTCTTCCGAAAATGTGTATGTTAAGCCATGGCCAGGATCAAACTGTGCTTAGCAACACAATAGCTCATAATAGCTAAATGGTGCTTATGCAATGTACATTTTCTATAGAATCCAACTAATAATAAGCTTTTTACTTATTTATTCACATTATTCATTAAAAATATACATGCATGCACAGCTCTTCCATCAGACTACATGAACTACAATAAATTGAAATAACAATTCCCTCCTTAAAGGAAACCTCACCAAAAGTGACCAACCCCTTGCTAGGTACCATATACAGTGGGGATCGAAAGTTTGGGCACCCCAGGTAAAAATTGGTATTAATGTGCATATCGAAGCCAAGGAAAGATGGAAAATTTCCAAAAGGCTTTAAATTACAGATTAGACATTATTTTAATATGTCAAAAAAAGTTAGATTTTTTTTCATCATTTACACTTTCATAATTACAGAAAACAAAAAAATGGTGTCTGCAAAAGTTTGGGCACCCTGCAGAATTTATAGCATGCACTGCCCCCTTTGCAAAGCTGAAACCTGCCAGTGTCATGGATTGTTCTCAATCATCGTCTAGGAAGACCAGGTGATGTCAATCTCAAAGATTTTAAATGCCCACTCATCTGACCTTGCCCCCAACAATCAGCACCATGGGTTCTTCTAAGCAGTTGTCTAGAAAACTGAAACTGAAAATAGTTGACGCTCACAAAGCTGGAGAAGGCTATAAGAAGATAGCAAAGCGTTTTCAGATGTCAATATCCTCTGTTCGGAATGTAATTAAGAAATGGCAGTCATCAGGAACAGTGGAAGTTAAAGCAAGATCTGGAAGACCAAGAAAAATATCAGACAGAACAGCTCGCAGGATTGTGAGAAAAGCAATTCAAAACCCACGTTTGACTGCACGATCCCTCCAGAAAGATCTGGCAGACACTGGAGTTGTGGTACACTATTCCACTATAAAGAGATACTTGTACAAATGTGGTCTTCATGGAAGAGTCATCAGAAAAAACCTCTCCTCACCACAAAAATCAGCGTTTGAACTTTGCAAATGAACATATAGACAAGCCTGATGCATTTTGGAAACAAGTTCTGTGGACCGATGAGTTTAAAATATAACTTTTTGGCCGGAATGAGCAAAGGTACGTTTGGAGAAGAAAGGGCACAGAATTTAATGAAAAGAACCTCTGTCCAACTGTGAAGCATGGTGGTGGATCAATCATGCGTTGGGGTTGTATTGCAGCCAGTGGCACAGGGAACATTTCACGAGTAAAAGGAAAAATGGATTCAATAAAATTTCAGCAAATTTTGGATGGTAACTTGATGCCATCTGTGAAAAAGCTGAAGTTAAAGAGAGGATGGCGTCTACAAATGAATAATGATCCTAAACACACCTCAAATTCCACGGGGGATTACATCAAGAGGCGTAAACTGAAGGTTTTGCCATGGCCTTCACAATCTCCTGACCTCAACATAATTGAAAATCTATGGATAGACCTTAAAAGAGCAGTGCGTGACAGACAGCACAGGAATCTCAAAGAACTGGAAGACTTTTGTAAGGAAGAATGGGCAAAGATACCTCAAACAAGAATTGAAAGACTCTTGGCTGGCTATAAAAAGCGTTTACAAGCTGTGATACTTGCCAAAGGGGGCAGTGCAAGATATTAACTCTGCAGGGTGCCCAAACTTTTGCAGACGCCATTTTTTGGTTTTCTGTAATTTTGAAAGTGTAAATGATGGAAATAAAATCTAACTTTTTTTGACATATAAAAATGTCTAATCTGTAATTTGATGCCTTTTGGAGATTTTTCCATCTTTCCTTGGCTTCGTTATGCACATTAATACAAATTTTTACCTGGGGTGCCCAAACTTTCAATCCCCACTGTATACTCGAGTATAAGCCACGTTTTTCAGCCCTTTTTTTAGGGCTGAAAATACCCCCCTCGGCTCATACTGGAGTCAGCGTACCTGCATTCTTGACAGGCATCAATTTTTTCTAAAGTTCTGGCTTCCTCCTGACGTTCCGTTCTGTGATAGGCATTTGACACTGTGTTCGGACAGTTTCCCAGCAGACACTGTGTCCGAGGAAGAAAGAATGTCCGTGATTGGTGGAACACTGAACACATTGTCTGCTGGGAAACTGAGTCTGAGGATGAGGGACCTCCGTGATAGGTGGAACACAGTGTCAATAGCCTATCATGGAACGGAACGCCAGGAGCAAGCCGCGACTTTTTAAAAATGGACACCTGTCAAGAATTTAGGTCCTCGGGCACAGTGAGACTGCAGTGGGCACAGTGAGTCCCGTATGGCACAGTGAGGTATGGCACAGTGAGACTGCAATGGGCACAGTGAGACTGCAATGGGCACAGTGAGGTATGGCACAAGGAGACTGCAATTGGCACAGTGAGGTATGGCACAGTGAGACTGCAAGGGGCACAGTGAGGTATGGTACAGTGAGGTTGCAATGGGCACAGTGAGGTATGGCACAGTGAGGTTGCAATGGGCACAGTGAGGTATGGCACAGTGAGGCATGCAAATGTGCATTGTTGACCCTCTTTTCGGCTTACAGTAGCTGCTGCATTCTCACCCTAGGCTTATACTCGAGTCAATACGTTTTCCCATTTTTTGGTGGAAAAATTAGGTACCTCGGCATATACTTGGGTTGGCTTATACTCGAGTATATACGGTATAAGAATTGTATCCGATGGTCCAAATGTTCACTTTGAAAAAGAGGGGTGTACTGCGCTAATTCGATAAATAGTAAAGCGGCAACTAAAATGTTATACAACACTAATAATAATGGTCAAAGGAAGAGCTGCGCTGTTGTAAGCTAAAATGTGACACTAGTGATATTGAAGTGCTAGATAAATATTAATTAAAATTATGAAACACAGACTGAATGAAAAAAGAAATATATATATATATATATTTTTAATATCTGTGAGACCTCAATAGGATAACAAGAAGGGGTTAATTCCTAAATTAGGTAGAAACCTGAGAATTATCAAGTGAATAAATAGCAGTCCATGTGAACAAACCAAAAAAACCCCTTAGGAATACCATTAACAAAGCGTCAAAGGTAAAAAATGTGAATATAATAAAAATTAATGCAGATCAGCTGTGATTCCTGCACCTTTAAACCGCAGATCAGTTCTGATTCCTGCACCTTTTTTTTTTTATTATTTTAATTCTTTTTTATTTAGAAATGTGCTCTTATGGTACACGCTGTGCTTTAATACATATACAAAAAATATACATTAAAAAGCATTTAGTTAACGTACAACGGAAATCACTTAAAAAGAAATTACATCAACATCAATTGATGGATGTATGGAGAATACAACATCCAAAATTACGCGATTACTCATTCCGCTCTGCTGTACACGGGACATATTCTAGAATTGACCTATTTTTGGTGGACCATGGATCTTTGGAGACAGTCAAAAGTTCCGATATTGGAATAGTAACTCTGTCGGATCATGCTCCAGTATCAATCAATTTAAACATAGCGGGAATACAAAAGAACAATAGAACATGGAAAATTAATGAGGATCTAATGCAAGATGAAGAGATCGTAGAGAAGATCAAAAGAGAATTAGAACTGTATTTTAAAGAAAATAGTTCATAATATTTGTCAGAAGCATTAGCATGGGAAGCTCACATGGCCTATATCAGAGGTTTTCTGATTGCAATCGGAACAGCTAAAAAAAAAAGAAAGTAGGAAGAAACGTGATGAGTTACATAAAACAATCCTTGATCTCGAACAGAGACATAAACAAACAGGTGATTGCGTAGCTGGACACTCGGTTATTCTAAAAAGGGAGGAACTAAGGGACCTTATTGAACAAGAAAATAGATCAGCCTGTCTTAAAGTTAAGAAAGAGAGGTATCAATGGGGGGACTTGTCGGGTAAATATCTAGCCAAAATGTTAAAAAACTGATCTACAAGAAATTTTATTGAAAGCATACAAACGAGTAAAGGTAATAAGGTATATACAACCCCTGAGATTGCGGGAATATTCCAAGAATATTAAGGGAGGCTGTACTCGATATCTCAAAATGATCCCCCTGAAAAAGTGAAAAGGAGATCAGAATATAAAAAAAAATTCTTAGAGGAAGCAGGTCTAAAAAAAATACCAGTAGATAAACTTAGTTTTCTAGAGGACCCTATAACAGAAATGGAAATTAGGAAAAACCTAAGTGAGTCTCCAATAGGGAAAAGCCCAGGTCCTGATGGGCTAACAACTGCGTATTATAGGAAATTTTGTGATATCTTAGTTCCTAGGATGTGTTCTTATATGAATGGCATCGGCACTAACTGGGATATTCGTCGTGAGGCACTAGAGGCTGCAATTACGATTATCCCTAAAGAAGGTAAAGACCCTTTATTGTGTTCCAGTTACATGCGGACGTAAAGTTGTTCGCCAAAATCTTAGCTGGTAGAATGAAGAATATCATGAATAAACTGGTACATAATGATCAAGTGGGGTTTATCCCAGGTAGGGAAAGTAGGGATAACAGTATTAAGACACTGTTACTGATACAGAGAATAAAAGAGGGTAAGTCCCCAGGTCTACTACTGTCGATAGACGCCGAAAAAGCTTTTGACAGAGTAGACTGGGGATATCTTCAGACTACTTTAGAGTTTTATGGGGTAGGCCCCAAGATGTTGGGGTGAATAAAAGCTCTATATAACCACCCAACTGCCAGGGTTAAGGTAAATGTGACGGTATCCGGGCTTTTTGAGATGTTTAACGGGACCCGACAAGGCTGTCCCTTTTCACCCCTATTGTTTATCTTGTCTCTAGAACCTTTATTGTCTACGATTAGAAATAATCCTGACATTGAGGGAATACAGACAGATGACGGAGAACATAAAATTGCGGCTTACGCCGATGATATTCTGTTATATATAGTGAATCCAACTACATCTCTCCCTAACCTTTTAAAAACTCTTAGGCCCCGTACACACGACCAGTTTCCTCGGCAGAATTCAGCTTCCGACCGAGTTTCTGGCTGAATTCTGCCGAGAAACCCGGCCGTGTGTACAATTTCGCCGAGGAAGCCGACGAGGACCTCGGCGAGGAAATAGAGAACATGTTCTCTATTTCCTCGTTGTTCTATGGGAGCTCTCGGCCCACCGAGCTCCTCGGCGGCTTCAGGGCTGAACTGGCCGAGGAACTCGATGTGTTTGGCACGTCGAGTTCCTCGGCCGTGTGTACGGGGCCATAAAGTCTACGGAGAAGTTTCTAATTTCAAAATGAATCCCTTAAAATCCGAAATCCTGAATATTATTGTGAAAGCACAGGACGTAAGCAGATATAAAAAAGACTTCCCATTTATTTGGAGAGATACTGTATTAAAATATCTAGGTGTCAATATAACAACATCTCTTGTGTCAATTTATCAGCATAATTTTATTCCACTATTGAACGATATTAAAATGGATTTAAACAAAATTGCCTCCAGACAGAGGTCCATATTAGGAAGAAGAAATAGTTTCAAAATGTTAACTCTGCCCAAGATCCTATATAAATTACAAATGCTGCCGATTGTAATACCAGAAGCATATTTTAAAACGTTAAAAAAGTTATTAATTAGATTTATATGGTGGAAAAAGAAAGCGCGCATAAGCATGTCTATACTAACCAGAGACAAGGCGCATGGTGGTTTGGGGTTACCAGACATCAAGGCATACTATACGGCCATTTACATGACACGGGTGGTTGAATGGGTTCGAGAAATAAAGAAAAACTATGGGTTAAATTGGAAAGTAGTTTAAATAAAGCTAGGTTAGGGAAGGAGATTTGGATTCCGGCACAGTCAAAAGAGCACATGTACACGATTACACGGACATCTATGTTAATATGGGATAGGGTTCACAAAAACGAAAAATGGGGATATAATTCCTTACTAATAACACTATATGATACAAATTATTTTGCACCGGGGAAAGTAAGCTCGTCTGAGAGTTGGATTAAAAAAACTGATGTAAAACTAAGGGATATACTGAAAGATGGTAAAATTTGTACTTATCAGGAACTTGGGGAACGCAAAGAAATGTTTGAGTTGAATTGGCTGAGATACCTACAGTTGAAACATTTTGTGGATTCCCTTCCTCATCCGATCAGGCTAGAGGGAAATCTGCTCCCACTAGAGCGTATGTGCTTAGCCCCGAGCGGAGGAAAAAAAATGGGATGAGGAGTTGGCAACAGGGGATATTGAGAAAGATTTTTGGAAAATATTAAAGATGGCGCACATCACATCAACTAACTGTGGTATGATAGAAATTAATTTTAAATGTATATCACGATGGTATATCACCCTGGATATTGCACATCGATTCCAAGGGGAGACTTCTAGATTCTGTTGGAGGGGTTGTATGGAACCCGGAACCATATCACACCTTTGGTGGACGTGCCCCAAAATCAATAGATACTGGCATAAAGTTGTATCAGTAATCAAGGAAATCACTGGAATTAAAATAGCAGTCGACCCGTAGGTGTGTTTGTTCCATGGGACAAACATGACTAGTAAACAATACATGAGAACCTTGCTCCCCCATATCCTGAATGCAGCAAAGAGCCTGATCCCTAAACAGTGGAAAGATCCCGAGAGCCCAACAATGAGGAATTGTCTTGGTAAAATAAATGACATTTATTATATTGAACAGCTTAAGTTTATGGGGGAGGAAGGTGAAGGAGGATTTAAATTGAAATAGCAGGACTGGGTCGATTATAAGTCATCACAGAGTTATCTAGTTCAGATGGTATAGGTTAGGAAGCGCATTTTAGTAAAAGCTGATAAGTTAAGAGACTGAGGTTCAGAGAGAAAGAGGAGGGTCTGGGTATGGGGGGCGGGGCGAGAGGGGGGGTTGGGTTAGTGGGAAGGGGCACTTAGGTTTTATTACTATGTAAACTTTTGCACTTTTTGTACTTTGCCATTCTGTGGCCATATCGGCTTAATATGTCTATAAATATATTGACATAACTAACAAAGCAAAAAAGTAATTTCCTACCATGATGCAAACCAGGATGGAGACAGCGTATGAACGCAAAATTGATTATGTCTCCGGTTAGTGTTCTCTGAGTTGGAAAAAAAAAAAAGCATTTAGTTATATTTCCATAAAACATTATTTTTTTTATTTTTATCATCAACCGTGTATCCTTTTGTATATTATTTGTATTTTTCTTTTTCCTTCTTCCCTTCCTCTTCCCCCCTCCCCCCTCCTACTCCTCCACCCCCCTCCACCATCACCTTATTTGTACCCTTTTATATCTAAGTTTCAATTTTCTTCTACCCCCATACTTCTCTAGGGTCTAGTGCGTGTGCTTTTTCTCATTTGAATTGTGCTTTTTTCTTTTTTTTACTCCTTTCCACCTCCCCCCCCTGTACACCGCTGGGCTCGCTATCTCTGGAGTCTATACATTACCAATTGTGGGGGCGCGAGACTGGCATCCTCCAGCCATGGTTGCCATATAAGTTCAAAATTGCTTGTTTCCCCCCTACGACTATATGATAATCTTTCTCTTAGAAGCAGGGTGTTTACGTATTGGATCCACTGCCTCCCTGTGGGTACCCCTGGTGCTATCCAATGTTGTGCGATAAGTTTTCTCACCAGATATAACAATCTGGTTATCATGAGATACATTCCTTTTGAAAACAACTCGACATCCATAGCACCAAGTAAGTACACCAGGGGATCTAAGGGAACTGGTACCTGAGACAGTCTAATTATACACTGGGAGACTTCCTACCAATCAGGTACTGTTCTGTGAAGCCCTCAGAGGTTTGTTAGATAATCTTAGTGAAAAAAATGCATCATGAAGGCTAAGGAACACACCAGACACGTCAGGGATAAAGTTGTGGAGAAATCTAAAGCAAGGTTAGGTTATAAAAAAAATATCCCAAGCTTTGAACATCTCACAGAGCACTGTTCAATCCATCATCAGAAAATAGAGTATGGCACAACTGCAAACCTACCAAGACATGGCCGCCCACCTAAACTGACTTGCCGTGCAAGGAGAGCATTAATCAGAGAAACAGCCAAGAGGCCCATTGTAACTCTGCAGAGATCCACAGCTCAGATTGGAGAATCTATCCACAGGACAACTATTAGTTGTGCCCTTCACAAATCTGGCCTTTATAAAAGAGTGGCAAGAAGAAAGCCATTGTTGCAAGAAAGCAATAAGAAATCCCATTTGCAGTTTGTGAGAAGCCATGTGGGGGAACATCAAACATGTGGAAGCTGGTGCTCTCATCTGAAAAGCAAAATGCTATGTGTGGCGGAAAACTAACACTGTACATCACCCTAAACACACCATCCCCACCGTGAATCATGGTGGTGGCAGCATCATGTTGTGCTTTTCTTCCACAAAGACAGGGAAGCTGGTCAGAGTTGATGGGAAGAGCTACAATGGAATGGTTTAGATCAAAGCATATTTATGTGTTAGAATGGCCCAGTTAAAGTCCAGACCTAAATCCAATTGAGAATCTGTGGCAAGATTTGAACATTGCTGTTTACAGACGCTCTCCATCCAATCTGACAGAGCTTGAGTTTTTTTCAAAGAAGAATGGCCAAAAATGTCACTTTCTATATGTGCAAAGCTGGGAGAGACAAAAAAAGACTTGCAGTCGTAATTGCAGGGAAAGGTGGTTCTACAAAGTATTGACTCAGGGCGGCTGGATAAAAATGCAAGCCACACTTTTCACATATTTATTTGTAAAAAAAATATTAAACCCATTTATAATTTTCCTTCCACTTCATAATTACGTGCCACTTTGTGTTGGTCTATCACATAAATCCCAATAAAATACATTTACGATTTTGGTTGTAACATGACAAAATTTGGAAAATTTCAAGGGGTATGGTTACCTTTTCTTTCTGAATGGGAATGAAGGACACCTTTTAGTAAAAGTATGTAGGCATAAAGCACTCATCCTGCCACCCCCCTCTTAAAGGAAAATTGTACACAAAAAAAGGATTAGGTAAACCCACAAGAGATTTTTTTACCACTGCTATCCCTACATATCCCATGGTACCTTGCTGTCTGCAAGCAGTGAGTCATGTGCTGACTCCGCCTCCTGAAACTCCTCCTCTCAGAACCTCTGAAGTTTAGAAGGCAGGCTCTGTAAAATGTGTGACACAGCAGCTCCTAGCCACAGGGCATAGTGAATACATGTCTCAAAATTTGAGGAAGTAAATGTGGATCTTCAAAAAATAAGTTTCCAAACATCAAGATCATTCAGTTTATACTTTAAAAAACCCTCTTTCCCTGCAGAATAATATTTTTAATACATGCCCAGATAGCAAGGATAACTTGCCACAAATTCGTGGCAGTGTTGAATTGTAAGCCTGTTAACTTGCTGCACATTTATACTGGCAAGTTGTACACTTGCAGAGCACTTGAAGCACAAGTTCTAGTTGACACTTTTTTTGATGTGTAGCAAATTTGCATCTCTAGCAAGAACAAAGTTGCAGTGGTGAGTCTACAGCAAGAGCTCTGCAAGTCTACAGCATGAAACTTCAGCCACAGTACCCCCTGTGGTGGGAAGACTGTAGCACAATACAACTGAACCTGAACTTGCAGAATGTTTGCAAAGAAAAGTTGATCTGGAGTCATGCAATGCAGACTTGCTGAATCCTGGCAAAGTCTAACAATAGCTTAGCAAGTCATCTTCAAACTTGTAGTACAATTGTGTGCTATCTGGGTGTATTTCCATTGGTACATGTTCACCAACAGGGCCAGTACAAGGCAGGGGCGGGAGGGGCGAGTGCCATTTAATATAGGAGGTGGGGCGCAGCCGCAAGTTCTGCCATGGCCGCCCGCCAGTGTGTCACTTGGCTGTGTCATTACATAGCGAGCGGGCAGCGGCACTGAACATGCATATGCTGAGGGCGCTCCTCCGAGTGCAGACCGTCACCTCCCCTCCCTTCACTGTGAAGGTTACTGTCTCCCCCTACGGAGGAGTCTCGTAGTCCCTCCATGCCAGCAGCATGACGTCACTCCACTCACGGCCAGAGGCGAAGTGGGAGCTGGAGAGGAGCGATGCGCACAGGGAGCTGTGTTGGCGGTGCTGCTGTGACTAACAGCCTGTAGGCTGTGCCCGAGCTTGAGGAGCCGAGGACCCGTCTCGAGGAGCCTGCCTGGCTCTAGCTGAAGCTAGCACTGTGCACTGTGCTACAGAGCAGACGGACTACTTGTAAAGTAAGCAGAAGTTAACTTAAAGCAGATAAATAAATGACGGAATGTGGGGGGGGGGGGAGAGGGGGAGGCTGGCTGAGGCAAGGTTAATGACCACTACTGTGTAATATAAAAAAAAAACAGCAGATAAAATATGGTTTTGAGTTATTTTAAATGAGCCATGCTTGCCATCTGACTTGCATTGTTGCTGCCCCCTGTTCATGTGTTCCCAAAGTGGCACCCCAACTGTGAAAGTGCATAAAATTGCATATGAACTGTATGCGAATTAGCCACTTAAGCCCCGGACCATTATGCAGGTTAAGGACCTTGCCCCTTTTTGCGATTCAGACAATTGCGCAGTCGTGCGGCGTGGCTCCCAAACAAAATTGGCGCCCTTTTTTTCCCACAAATAGAGCTTTCCTTTGGTGGTATTTGATCCCCGCTGTGGTTTTTATTTTTTGCGCTATAAACAAAGATAGAGCGACAATTTTGAAAAAAATTCAATATTTTTACTTTTTGCTATAATAAATATCCCCAAAAAAGATATTCTTCTACATATTTTTGGTTAAAAAAAAAACACAATAAGCGTTTATCGATTGGTTTTGATTGGTTTGAAACAACATTGATTCTTTCTTTAAAACAGGGGGGGGGGGGGGGCGCAGTTTGCCATCTTCGCCCTGGGCACCAAATGGCCTTGTTCCAGCACTGTTCACCAAACTTTGGCTGTTTCGCTCATCCCTATTGGAGTTGATCTGAAGGTATCAGAGCTGATCTGAGGTTTAAAGGTGCAGGAATCAGAGCTGATCTGAGGTTTAAAGGTGCAGGAATCAGAGCTGATCTGAGGTTTAAAGGTGCAGGAATCAGAACTGATCTGAGGTTTAAAGGTGCAGGAATCAGAGCTGATCTGAGGTTTAAAGGTGCAGGAATCAGAGCTGATCTGAGGTTTAAAGGTGCAGGAATCAGAACTGATCTGAGGTTTAAAGGTGCAGGAATCAGAACTGATCTGAGGTTTAAAGGTGCAGGAATCAGAACTGATCTGAGGTTTAAAGGTGCAGGAATCAGAGCTGATCTGAGGTTTAAAGGTTCAGGAATCAGAGCTGATCTGAGGTTTAAAGGTTCAGGAATCAGAGCTGATCTGAGGTTTAAAGGTGCAGGAATCAGAGCTGATCTGAGGTCTTAAGGTGCAGGAATCAGAACTGATCTGAGGTCTTAAGGTGCATACATTGGGGTTGATCTAAGGCAGGGGTCTCAAACTGGTGGCCCTCCAGCTGTTGCGAAACTAAAAGTCCCACGAGGCATTGCAAACGCTAAAAACTACAAGCATGACTCCCACAGGCAGAGGATGTGACTTGTAGTTTTGCAATAGCTGGAGGGCCACCAATTTCAGAGACTCCTGATCTAAGGCCTAAATATAAACATGTTTTATGTGTGCACATGGAAATATAACAATTAACAAGTTTAACTTGTCATTAGCAGTGCAACTATAATTGCAAACATTTAAAATTAATTATATGACTATTCACAAGCTATTCAGTTGTCTAATGTTCGTAAAAATGATACCTAATATGGAAAAGGTGTCCGACCCTGGTCTAAATGATATGCTTTTAATGACAGTATGGTTGGAGAAAAGGGTGGAGGAACATAAAGGTTCATCAAGTTCAACCTTTAACAGATTGTCTCCAGGAACATTCTAAATGTGTTTCGCTCTGATAGCTACAACTGCAAATACCACGACCTCTGTAATACAAAGCTTCAATCACACTCCTGGATGGTGGAATGATGGATCCAATTATGGGTGCAATAATAGAAAATACACTGCAGACAGCTCAAGAAAGGACTAATGAAGACTCTGAAAAATTGATTTATATTTTCCATCATATATATAGGAGGTCTGTTTCACAGATAGAACGAGTTCACACACTTATTGTCAAATTGTAGTTTGATTGTATGGTCATGTACGTAAAAATATATGTTATTACCTTTATTATTACATTCACAGGTGCTTAAATTTTCACACATCATTACTGCTTCTTCTTGAAGGCTTAGTTCATCTTTTTTCCTAAAATCCAGATCCCTTATGTACCAATATACCATTAACCACTTCAGCCCTGGAAGAATTTACCCCCTTCATGAACAGAGCATTTTTTGCGATTCGGCACTGCGCCGCTTTAGCTGACAATTGAGACGTTGTACCAGACCAAATTTTTGTCCTTTTTTCCCACAAATAGAGCTTTCTTTTGGTGGTATTTGATTACCTCTGCGGTTTTTTATTTTTTGTATAAACAATTTTGAAAAAAAGCTATATTTTTTACTTTTTGCTATAATAAATATCCCCCAAAGATATATATATATATATATATATATATATATATATATATATATATATATATATATATATATAAAAATCCTCAGTTTAGGCCGATATGTATTCTTCTACATATTTTTGGTAAAAAGCATATAATGATTGGTTTGCGCAAAAGTTATAGCGTTTACAAAATAGGGGATAGATTTATGGCATTTTTATTATCATTTTTTTTTTTACTAGTGTAGCGCCCCCCTTGCTTTCAGTGCGGGCGCTACACTAAAATTAGTGGGGAATGGAAGGGTTCGTTTTACTCCCATTCGTGATTTATGGAAACTCAGGCTGCTGCCCACTTCAGAATCGGTCCTGTAGGTCAGTCTGCGCTCCAGGGGTATGTTATCACCCCTGGGCGGCAGTTGGCGCTAGAGGGGTTCTGACAGACCCACCTTCTCCCAGCAGCCAATCAGAGGAGTTCTTCCCTCGTTGGGCATGCTGGGAGGGGGGTATATTTGGGGCAGCCGCTTTTGGCGGGTTGTTCTATGCGGGGCCCGAGTTCCAGGTGCGGTACCCACCTTCAGGGTACGCGCATTCATGGGCCCCGTCACCGTGGCCTGCTTCGCTGAGGTTGTGCACCATGCAGAGCCTCATCCTGACATTGAGAGGGGCCCCAGCGACTTGCTGGGTCCCAACCTTCTATTGAGAGGATCCTAAGCTGGAGGCTGTGCGATGGGGGATCAGCTCGGGGGAACCAAGAATTAGAGGTATTAGGCGAACCATCGGGGATCCGGTCACCACACCTTATGACAGGTATGCTCAAGCTGTCAGTGGGTGACACTGATTGAACTAACTGGGAGGATTTGCTCAAATTGATCTCACAAATCCCAAGTTGTCTGGCCTGTGGCAGAGGCCCTGAGTCAGGCCTGTGGCAGAGGTCTGTTTCCTCCCAGTGATCCGCAAGTGACGCTCCGGCTGCCAGGCCTGATATAACCGCCTGTCCGGGGGCACTTTACCCACCCTGATTGGGGTGGCGACGAATTGAGCTATATCATTGCTGAGAGCAGGCTTGCTATCTCTTCATATCCAAGGCCTGATACTAAAGTTTCCCTACGCTCATCAACCTTTTTCTGTCGTGTGCCATGTTTATGTTGGCCGTGTTGGGCCTTGGAATAAAGCATTGAAAACTGAATTGATGTCTGGACACTTGCTCTTTATTCACACTCACAGAAATCACCCCTAGACCAAGTCAAGAAGGTAACTCAGTAAGCCGATCCCAAACTAATCAGCGGCTCCTTCGGGGGTGAGCGCTACACTAGTATTGGCAGCGATCTGGGATTTTTATCGGGACTGCCACATAATAGCGGACACATCGGACATTTTTGACACTATTTTGGGCCCATTGCCATTTATACAGCGATCAGTGCTATAATTAGCCACTGATTACTGTATAAATGTATTTGGCAAGGAAGAGGTTAACACTAGAGGCAATCAAGGGGTTAAGTGTGTTTCCTAGGGAGTGATTCTAACTGTGGGGGGATGGGGCAGCCTTGATGAGGAGAGTGATCATTGTTCCTAAGCATTAGGAACAACAGATCGCTCTCCTCACCCCTGACAGAACCTAGATCTGTCTGTTTACATTGTCAGGGAAGACTTGTGTGTAAGGTATGGACAACCCCTATATGTCAACTCCCTTTTTAAGCCACAATATGACCCTTTAAGGACTTAAAGTGGAGTTCCACCCAAAAGTGGAACTTCCGCTTTAAGGACTCCTAACCCCCTGACATGCCTTATTTGGCATGTAATTTTTTTTTGGGGGGGGGGGGGGTGGGTACCGAGTTTTGAAAGGTACCCAGCTCCCACTTCTGCTTGCGCCGCCTAGGTGACTCGAGCAGAGGTTTTCCTCTCCGCCTCCCTCCCTGCAATCTTCTGGGACACGTCACATGTCTCAGAGGATTGCTCGGCCATTTAGGACATGCAGCGTGACTCGCACATGTGTCGTGAGGACCCGGCTGTGAAGCTGCCAGGTGCCCACACTTGTGATGCCGTTGCGGGGGGAGAGAACCAATGCTTTTTGCGGCCGCAACGCCAGACCATGTAGCTGCTGACTTTTAATAAACACAGAAATAGCTGGAACTTCGCTTTAGCCTAGGTTCACACTGACAGCAGGAATGAACTTGCACAATTTAATTTCCACATATCAGTCCAAACTTCGGGGGCGATTTCAGAGACATCTGTGTGGATTTCTGCACAGATGTGTATTGAAATTGCATCCCAAAGTCACCAAAAGTAGTACAGAAACTATTTTTGGAATCGGTGTGTGGCGCGGCAAATGCAAGGTCACACCGATTCGGGCGGTGCCATTGCCAGCACCTCAGACATGAAATAGTGTGTACTTGTCTAAATTAAGAGCTCTAAGTGTCATTTCTGTCTGCTACTTTGCTCCTCTGCTATCAATATGAATCACTTCTGACATGTTTTCCTGACACCAAGAGAAAAATTGTAACTGGGAGGAACCTCCAGCTGATTGACAGCCTCAGCTCTGTTCCTGTGTGCTGTGTGGAAGGGGATGTGTCCCTTCCCTCCAATCAGCTCTCAGAGCTCTCCTCACTGAGCTCTACAGAGTGTAACTTCAGCTCTCCGCCCCCTTTTTTCTAAACTCTGCATTTGGAACGAATGTAGAGAAGAAAGTGATAAAGACAGAAAATTAATCACTAGCCGACCAGCCGCCGTATACCAGGTCGGCTCGGCTGTGCGAGATCACGTAGCTATACGTCATCTCGCATTTCAGCCAATAGGGGCGGCGTGCGCGCGCCCCCCACTCGCCCCTGGTGCCGACGCGCATGCCCGGCGGGCACCCGCAATTGCTCATTACAGAGCAAGAACCGGGAGCTGTGAGTATAAACACACAGCTCCCGGTCCTGTCAGGGGGAGAAATGACGGATCATCTGTTCATACAATGTATGAACAGCGATCTGTCATTTTCCCTAGTCAGTCCCACCCCCCTTCAGTTAGAACACACACAGGGAACATAATTAACCCCTTCCTCGCCCCCTAGTGTTAACCCCTTCACTGCCAGTGGCATTTTTACAGTAATCAATGCATTTTTATAGCACCGATCGCTATAAAAATGCCAATGGTCCCAAAAATGTGTC